>NC_060122.1:851545653-851845653 GCF_021461395.2 Schistocerca americana | reverse complement strand
ATTATGTTTTACGAATTCAGATGAAATTTACAGGCTGAAGATGCGGCCGAGTGTACTAATCTATTTCTTTTGTTTGGTCACAGGATCGTATGGGATGTGTGAATACGGCGACATGTTCTACGAGAATATCGCTAGTGCTGTGCACATAGCATTTCTTCAAATTAAACAAATCTACGTGCAATGGATAGCTGAGTGTATATTAATTTCTTTTGGTAAGAAATATGTCGATATTTTATTTCATTTTATGCTTTACAAATTCATATGAAATTTTCAGAATTATGAAGTTGTGGAGAGCACTAATTATGTGTCTTCTTTTGGTCACAGGTTCATCGGTAATGAGTGCATGCGGCAACATATGGTACAAGAAGATGGCTAGTGCTGTGCACATAGCATTCCTTCACTCCAAATGTATATACGTGCAACGGGCAGCAACGTGAATATTCGATTTTGGAAGTGATATCTCGATGATTGAATAATTTTGTATTATGTTTTACGAATTCAGATGAAATTTACAGGCTGAAGATGCGGCCGAGTGTACTAATCTATTTCTTTTGTTTGGTCACAGGATCGTATGGGATGTGTGAATACGGCGACATGTTCTACGAGAATATCGCTAGTGCTGTGCACATAGCATTTCTTCAAATTAAACAAATCTACGTGCAATGGATAGCTGAGTGTATATTGATTTCTTTTGGTAAGAAATATGTCGATATTTTATTTGATTTTATGCTTTACAAATTCATATGAAATTTGCAGAATTATGAAGTTGTGGAGAGCACTAATTATGTGTCTTCTTTTGGTCACAGGTTCATTGGGGATGAGTGCATGCGGCGACATATGGTACAAGAAGATGGCTAGTGCTGTGCACATAGCATTCCTTCACTCCAAATGTATATACGTGCAACGGGCAGCAACGTGAATATTCGATTTTGGAAGTGATATCTCGATGATTGAATAATTTTGTATTATGTTTTACGAATTCAGATGAAATTTACAGGCTGAAGATGCGGCCGAGTGTACTAATCTATTTCTTTTGTTTGGTCACAGGATCGTATGGGATGTGTGAATACGGCGACATGTTCTACGAGAATATCGCTAGTGCTGTGCACATAGCATTTCTTCAAATTAAACAAATCTACGTGCAATGGATAGCTGAGTGTATATTGATTTCTTTTGGTAAGAAATATGTCGATATTTTATTTCATTTTATGCATTACAAATTCATATGAAATTTTCAGAATTATGAAGTTGTGGAGAGCACTAATTATGTGTCTTCTTTTGGTCACAGGGTCATCGGTAATGAGTGCATGCGGCGACATATGGTACAAGAAGATGGCTAGTGCTGTGCACATAGCATTCCTTCACTCCAAATGTATATACGTGCAACGGGCAGCAACGTGAATATTCGATTTTGGAAGTGATATCTCGATGATTGAATAATTTTGTATTATGTTTTACGAATTCAGATGAAATTTACAGGCTGAAGATGCGGCCGAGTGTACTAATCTATTTCTTTTGTTTGGTCACAGGATCGTATGGGATGTGTGAATACGGCGACATGTTCTACGAGAATATCGCTAGTGCTGTGCACATAGCATTTCTTCAAATTAAACAAATCTACGTGCAATGGATAGCTGAGTGTATTTTGATTTCTTTTGGTAAGAAATATGTCGATATTTTATTTGATTTTATGCTTTACAAATTCATATGAAATTTGCAGAATTATGAAGTTGTGGAGAGCACTAATTATGTGTCTTCTTTTGGTCACAGGTTCATCGGTAATGAGTGCATGCGGCGACATATGGTACAAGAAGATGGCTAGTGCTGTGCACATAGCATTCCTTCACTCCAAATGTATATACGTGCAACGGGCAGCAACGTGAATATTCGATTTTGGAAGTGCTATCTCGATGATTGAATAATTTTGTATTATGTTTTACGAATTCAGATGAAATTTACAGGCTGAAGATGCGGCCGAGTGTACTAATCTATTTCTTTTGTTTGGTCACAGGATCGTATGGGATGTGTGAATACGGCGACATGTTCTACGAGAATATCGCTAGTGCTGTGCACATAGCATTTCTTCAAATTAAACAAATCTACGTGCAATGGATAGCTGAGTGTATATTGATTTCTTTTGGTAAGAAATATGTCGATATTTTATTTCATTTTATGCATTACAAATTCATATGAAATTTTCAGAATTATGAAGTTGTGGAGAGCACTAATTATGTGTCTTCTTTTGGTCACAGGTTCATCGGGGATGAGTGCATGCGGCGACATATGGTACAAGAAGATGGCTAGTGCTGTGCACATAGCATTCCTTCACTCCAAATGTATATACGTGCAACGGACAGCAACGTGAATATTCGATTTTTTAAGTGATATCTCGATGATTGAATAATTTTGTATTATGTTTTACGAATTCAGATGAAATTTACAGGCTGAAGATGCGGCCGAGTGTACTAATCTATTTCTTTTGTTTGGTCACAGGATCGTATGGGATGTGTGAATACGGCGACATGTTCTACGAGAATATCGCTAGTGCTGTGCACATAGCATTTCTTCAAATTAAACAAATCTACGTGCAATGGATAGCTGAGTGTATATTGATTTCTTTTGGTAAGAAATATGTCGATATTTTATTTCATTTTATGCATTACAAATTCATATGAAATTTTCAGAATTATGAAGTTGTGGAGAGCACTAATTATGTGTCTTCTTTTGGTCACAGGTTCATCGGGGATGAGTGCATGCGGCGACATATGGTACAAGAAGATGGCTAGTGCTGTGCACATAGCATTCCTTCACTCCCATTGTATATACGTGCAACGGACAGCAACGTGAATATTCGATTTTTTAAGTGATATCTCGATGATTGAATAATTTTGTATTATGTTTTACGAATTCAGATGAAATTTACAGGCTGAAGATGCGGCCGAGTGTACTAATCTATTTCTTTTGTTTGGTCACAGGATCGTATGGGATGTGTGAATACGGCGACATGTTCTACGAGAATATCGCTAGTGCTGTGCACATAGCATTTCTTCAAATTAAACAAATCTACGTGCAATGGATAGCTGAGTGTATATTAATTTCTTTTGGCAAGAAATATGTCGATATTTTATTTCATTTTATGCTTTACAAATTCATATGAAATTTTCAGAATTATGAAGTTGTGGAGAGCACTAATTATGTGTCTTCTTTTGGTCACAGGTTCATCGGTAATGAGTGCATGCGGCGACATATGGTACAAGAAGATGGCTAGTGCTGTGCACATAGCATTCCTTCACTCTAAATGTATATACGTGCAACGGGCAGCAACGTGAATGTTCGATTTTGGAAGTGATATCTCGATGATTGAATAATTTTGTATTATGTTTTACGAATTCAGATGAAATTTACAGGCTGAAGATGCGGCCGAGTGTACTAATCTATTTCTTTTGTTTGGTCACAGGATCGTATGGGATGTGTGAATACGGCGACATGTTCTACGAGAATATCGCTAGTGCTGTGCACATAGCATTTCTTCAAATTAAACAAATCTACGTGCAATGGATAGCTGAGTGTATTTTGATTTCTTTTGGTAAGAAATATGTCGATATTTTATTTGATTTTATGCTTTACAAATTCATATGAAATTTGCAGAATTATGAAGTTGTGGAGAGCACTAATTATGTGTCTTCTTTTGGTCACAGGTTCATTGGGGATGAGTGCATGCGGCGACATATGGTACAAGAAGATGGCTAGTGCTGTGCACATAGCATTCCTTCACTCCAAATGTATATACGTGCAACGGGCAGCAACGTGAATATTCGATTTTGGAAGTGCTATCTCGATGATTGAATAATTTTGTATTATGTTTTACGAATTCAGATGAAATTTACAGGCTGAAGATGCGGCCGAGTGTACTAATCTATTTCTTTTGTTTGGTCACAGGATCGTATGGGATGTGTGAATACGGCGACATGTTCTTCGAGAATATCGCTAGTGCTGTGCACATAGCATTTCTTCAAATTAAACAAATCTACGTGCAATGGATAGCTGAGTGTATATTGATTTCTTTTGGTAAGAAATATGTCGATATTTTATTTCATTTTATGCATTACAAATTCATATGAAATTTTCAGAATTATGAAGTTGTGGAGAGCACTAATTATGTGTCTTCTTTTGGTCACAGGTTCATCGGGGATGAGTGCATGCGGCGACATATGGTACAAGAAGATGGCTAGTGCTGTGCACATAGCATTCCTTCACTCCAAATGTATATACGTGCAACGGACAGCAACGTGAATATTCGATTTTTTAAGTGATATCTCGATGATTGAATAATTTTGTATTATGTTTTACGAATTCAGATGAAATTTACAGGCTGAAGATGCGGCCGAGTGTACTAATCTATTTCTTTTGTTTGGTCACAGGATCGTATGGAATGTGTGAATACGGCGACATGTTCTACGAGAATATCGCTAGTGCTGTGCACATAGCATTTCTTCAAATTAAACAAATCTACGTGCAATGGATAGCTGAGTGTATATTGATTTCTTTTGGTAAAAAATATGTCGATATTTTATTTCATTTTATGCTTTACAAATTCATATGAAATTTTCAGAATTATGAAGTTGTGGAGAGCTATAATTATGTGTTTTCTTTTCGTCACAGGTTCATCGGGGATGAGTGCATGCGGCGACATATGGTACAAGAAGATGGCTAGTGCTGTGCACATAGCATTCCTTCACTCCAAATGTATATATGTGCAACGGGCAGCAACGTGAATATTCGTTTTTGGGAAGTGATATCTCGATGATTGAATACTTTTGTATTATGCTTTACGAATTCAGCTGAAATTTACAGACTGATGATGCGGTCGTGTGTACTAATCTATTTCTTTTCTTTCATCACAGGATCGTATGGGATGTGTGAATACGGGGACATGTTCTACGAGAATATCGCTAGTGCTGTGCACATAGCATTTCTTCAAATTAAACAAATCTACGTGCAATGGATAGCTGAGTGTATATTGCTTTCTTTTGGTAAGAAATAAGTCGATATTTTATTTCATTTTATGCTTTACAAATTCATATGAAATTTTCAGTATTATGAAGTTGTGGAGAGCACTAATTATGTGTTTTCTTTTCGTCACAGGTTCATCGGGGATAAGTACATGCGGCGACGTATGGTACAAGAAGATGGCTAGTGCTGTGCACATAGCATTCCTTCACTCCAAATGTATATACGTGCAACGGGCAGCAACGTGAATATTCGTTTTTGGGAAGTGATATCTCGATGATTGAATACTTTTGTATTATGCTATACGAATTCAGATGAAATTTACAGGCTGAAGATGCGGCCGAGTGTACTAATCTATTTCTTTTGTTTGGTCACAGGATCGTATGGGATGTGTGAATACGGCGACATGTTCTACGAGAATATCGCTAGTGCTGTGCACATAGCATTTCTTCAAATTAAACAAATCTACGTGCAATGGATAGCTGAGTGTATATTGGTTTCTTTTGGTAAGAAATATGTCGATATTTTATTTCATTTTATGCTTTACAAATTCATATGAAATTTCCAGAATTATGAAGTTGTGGAGAGCACTAATTATGTGTTTTCTTTTCGTCACAGGTTCATCGGGGATAAGTACATGCGGCGACGTATGGTACAAGAAGATGGCTAGTGCTGTGCACATAGCATTCCTTCACTCCAAATGTATATACGTGCAACGGGCAGCAACGTGAATATTCGAATTTGGAAGTGATATCTCGATGATTGAATAATTTTGTATTATGTTTTACGAATTCAGATGAAATTTACAGGCTGAAGATGCGGCCGAGTGTACTAATCTATTTCTTTTGTTTGGTCACAGGATCGTATGGGATGTGTGAATACGGCGACACGTTCTACGAGAATATCGCTAGTGCTGTGCACATAGCATTTCTTCAAATTAAACAAATCTACGTGCAATGGATAGCTGAGTGTATATTGCTTTCTTTTGGTAAGAAATATGTCGATATTTTATTTCATTTTATGCTTTACAAATAAATATGAAATTTTCAGAATTATGAAATTGTGGAGAGCACTAATTATGAGTTTTCTTTTCGTCACAGGTCCATCGGGGATGAGTCCATGCGGCGACATATGGTACAAGAAGATGGCTAGTGCTGTGCACATAGCAGTCCTTCACTCCAAATGTATATACGTGCAACGGGCAGCAACGTGAATATTCGTTTTTGGGAAGTGATATCTCGATGATTGAACACTTTCGTATTATGCTTTACGAATTCAGATAAAATTTACAGGCTGAAGATGCGGCCGAGTGTACTAATCTATTTCTTTTGTTTGGTCACAGGATCGTATGGAATGTGTGAATACGGCGACATGTTCTACGAAAATATCGCTAGTGCTGTGCACATAGCATTTCTTCAAATTAAACAAATCTACGTGCAATAGATAGCTGAGTGTATATTGGTTTCTTTTGGTAAGAAATATGTCGATATTTTATTTCATTCTATGCTTTACAAATTCATATGAAATTTTCAGAATTATGAAGTTGTGGAGAGCACTAATTATGAGTTTTCTTTTCGTCACAGGTTCATCGGGGATGAGTGCATGCGGCGACATATGGTACAAAAAGATGGCTAGTGCTGTGCACATAGCATTCCTTCACTCCAAATGTATATACGTGCAACGGGCAGCAACATAAATATTCGATTTTGGAAGTGATATCTCGATGATTGAATAATTTTTATTATGCTTTACGAATTCAGATGAAATTTACAGGCTGAAGATGCGGCCGAGTGTACCAATCTATTTCTTTTGTTTGGTCACAGGATCGTATGGGATGTGTGAATACGGCGACATGTTCTACGAGAATATCGCTAGTGCTGTGCACATAGCATTTCTTCAAATTAAACAAATCTACGCGCAATGGATAGCTGAGTGTATATTGCTTTCTTTTGGTAAGAAATATGTCGTTATTTTATTTCATTTTATGCTTTACAAATTCATATGAAATTTTCAGAAATATGAAGTTGTGGAGAGCACTAATTATGTGTTTTCTTTTCGTCACAGGTTCATCGGGGATGAGTGCATGCGGCGACATATGGTACAAGAAGATGGCTAGTGCTGTGCACATAGCATTCCTTCACTCCAAATGTGTATACGTGCAAGGGGCAGCAACGTGAATATTCGTTTTTGGGAAGTGATATCTCGATGATTGAATACTTTTGTATTATGCTTTACGAATTCAGCTGAAATTTACAGACTGATGATGCGGTCGCGTGTACTAATCTATTTCTTTTGTTTCGTCACAGGATCGTATGGGATGTGTGAATACGGGGACATGTTCTACGAGAATATCGCTAGTGCTGTGCACATAGCATTTCTTCAAATTAAACAAATCTACAAGCAATGGATAGCTGAGTGTATATTGCTTTCTTTTGGTAAGAAATATGTCGATATTTTATTTCATTTTGTGCTTTACAAATTCATATGAAATTTTCAGAATTATTAAGTTGTGGAGAGCACTAATTATGTGTTTTCTTTCGTCACAGGTTCATCGGGGATGAAAGCATGCGGCGACATATGGTACAAGAAGATGGCTAGTGCTGTGCACATAGCATTCCTTCACTCCAAATGTATATACGTGCAACGGGCAGCAACGTGAATATTCGTTTTTGGGAAGTGATATCTCGATGATTGAATACTTTTGTATTGTGCTTTACGAATTCAGATGAAATTTACAGGCTGAAGATGCGGCCGAATGTACTAATCTATTTCTTTTGTTTGGTCACAGGATCGTATGGAATGTGTGAATACGGCGACATGTTCTACGAGAATATCGCTAGTGCTGTGCACATAGCATTTCTTCAAATTAAACAAATCTACGTGCAATGGATAGCTGAGTGTATATTGCTTTCTTTTGGTAAGAAATATGTCGTTATTTTATTTCATTTTATGCTTTACAAATTCATATGAAATTTTCAGAATTATGAAGTTGTGGAGAGCACTAATTATGTGTTTTCTTTTCGTCACAGGTTCATCGGGGATGAGTGCATGCGGCGACATATGGTACAAGAAGATGGCTAGTGCTGTGCACATAGCATTCCTTCACTCCAAATGTGTATACGTGCAAGGGGCAGCAACGTGAATATTCGTTTTTGGGAAGTGATATCTCGTTGATTGAATACTTTTGTATTATGCTTTACGAATTCAGCTGAAATTTACAGACTGAAGATGCGGTCGCGTGTACTAATGTATTTCTTTTGTTTCGTCACAGGATCGTATGGGATGTGTGAATACGGGGACATGTTCTACGAGAATATCGCTAGTGCTGTGCACATAGCATTTCTTCAAATTAAACAAATCTACGTGCAATGGATAGCTGAGTGTATATTGCTTTCTTTTGGTAAGAAATATGTTGATATTTTATTTCATTTTATGCTTTACAAATTCAACTGAAATTTTCAGAATTATTAAGTTGTGGAGAGCACTAATTATGTGTTTTCTTTCGTCACAGGTTCATCGGGAATGAGTGCATGCGGCGACATATGGTACAAGAAGATGGCTAGTGCTCTGCACATAGCATTCCTTCACTCCAAATGTATATACGTGCAACGGGCAGCAATGTGAATATTCGTTTTTGGGAAGTGATATCTCGATGATTGAATACTTTTGTATTATGCTTTACGAATTCAGCTGAAATTTACAGACTGATGATTCGGTCGCGTGCACTAATCTATTTCATTTCTTTCGTCACAGGATCGTATGGGATGTGTGAATACAGGGACATGTTCTACAAGAATATCGCTAGTGCTGTGCACATAGCATTTCTTCAAATTAAACAAATCTACGTGCAATGGATAGCTGAGTGTATATTGCTTTCTTTTGTTAAGAAATATGTCGATATTTTATTTCATTTTATGCTTTACAAATTCATATGAAATTTTCAGAATTATGAAGTTGTGGAGAGCACTAATTATGTGTTTTCTTTTCGTCACAGGTTCATCGGGGATGAGTGCATGCGGCGACATATGGTACAAGAAGATGGCTAGTGCTGTGCACATAGCATTCCTTCACTCCAAATGTATATACGTGCAACGGGCAGCAACGTGAATATTCGTTTTTGGGAAGTGATATCTCGATGATTGAATAATTTTGTATTATGCTTTACGAATTCAGCTGAAATTTACAGACTGATGATGCGGTCGCGTGTACTAATCTATTTCTTTGCTTTCGTCACAGGATCGTATGGGATGTGTGAATACGGCGACATGTTCTACGAGAATATCGCTAGTGCTGTGCACATAGCATTTCTTCAAATTAAACAAATCTACGTGCAATGGATAGCTGAGTGTATATTGCTTTCTTTTGGTAAGAAATATGTCGATATTTTAATTCATTTTATGCTTTACAAATTCATATGAAATTTTCAGAATTATGAAGTTGTGGAGAGCACTAATTATGTGTCTTCTTTTCGTCACAGGTTCATCGGGGATGAGTGCATGCGTCGACATATGGTACAAGAAGATGGCTAGTGCTGTGCACATAGCATTCCTTCACTCCAAATGTATATACGTGCAACGGACAGCAACGTGAATATTCGTTTTTGGGAAGTGATATCTCGATGATTGAATACTTTTGTATTATGCTTTACGAATTCAGCTGAAATTTAAAGACTGATGATGCGGTTGCGTGTACTAATCTATTTCTTTTCTTTATCACAGGCTCGTATGGGATGTGTGAATACGGGGACATGTTCTACGAGAATATCGCTAGTGCCGTGCACATAGCATTTCTTCAAATTAAACAAATCTTCATGCAATGGATAGCTGAGTGTATATTGCTTTCTTTTGGTAAGAAATATGTCGATATTTTATTTCATTTTATGCTTTACAAATTCATATGAAATTTTCAGAATTATGAAGTTGTGGAGAGCACTAATTATGTGTTTTCTTTTCGTCACAGGTTCATCGGGGATGAGTGCATGCGTCGACATATGGTACAAGAAGATGGCTAGTGCTGTGCACATAGCATTCCTTCACTCCAAATGTATATATGTGCAACGGGCAGCAACGTGAATATTCGATTTTGGAAGTGATATCTCGATGATTGAATACTTTTGTATTATGCTCTACGAATTCAGCTGAAATTTACAGACTGATGATGCGGCCGAGTGTACTAATCTATTTCTTTTGTTTGGTCACAGGATCGTACGGGATGTGTGAATACGGGGACATGTTCTACAAGAATATCGCTAGTGCTGTGCACATAGCATTTCTTCAAATTAAACAAATCTACGTGCAATGGATAGCTGAGTGTATATTGCTTTCTTTTGGTAAGAAATATGTCGATCTTTTATTTTATTTTATTCTTTACAAATTCATATGTAATTTTCAGAATTATGAAGTTGTGGAGAGCACTAATTATGTGTTTTCTTTTCGTCACAGGTTCATCGCGGATGAGTGCATGCGGCGACATATGGTACAAGAAGATGGCTAGTGCTGTGCACATAGCATTCCTTCACTCCAAATGTATATACGTGCAACGGGCAGCAACGTGAATATTCGTTTTTGGGAAGTGATATCTCGATGATTGAATACTTTTGTATTATGCTTTATGAATTCAGCTGAAATTTACAGACTGATGATGCGGTCGTGTGTACTAATCTATTTCTTTTCTTTCGTCACAGGATCGTATGGGATGTGTGAATACGGGGACATGTTCTACGAGAATGTCGCTAGTGCTGTGGACATAGCATTTCTTCAAATTAAACAAATCTACGTGCAATGGATAGCTGAGTGTATATTGCTTTCTTTTGGTACGAAAACTGTCGATATTTTATTTCATTTTATGCTTTACAAATTCATAAGAAATTTTCAGAATTATGAAGTTGTGGAGAGCACTAATTATGTGTTTTCTTTTCGTCACAGGTTCATCGGGGATGAGTGCATGCGGCGACATATGGTACAAGAAGATGGCTAGTGCTGTGCACATAGCATTCCTTCACTCCAAATGTATATACGTGCAACGGGCAGCAACGTGAATATTCGTTTTTGGGAAGTGATATCTCGATGATTGAATAATTTTGTATTATGCTTTACGAATTCAGCTGAAATTTACAGACTGATGATGCGGTCGCGTGTACTAATCTATTTCTTTGCTTTCGTCACAGGATCGTATGGGATGTGTGAATACGGCGACATGTTCTACGAGAATATCGCTAGTGCTGTGCACATAGCATTTCTTCAAATTAAACAAATCTACGTGCAATGGATAGCTGAGTGTATATTGCTTTCTTTTGGTAAGAAATATGTCGATATTTTAATTCATTTTATGCTTTACAAATTCATATGAAATTTTCAGAATTATGAAGTTGTGGAGAGCACTAATTATGTGTCTTCTTTTCGTCACAGGTTCATCGGGGATGAGTGCATGCGTCGACATATGGTACAAGAAGATGGCTAGTGCTGTGCACATAGCATTCCTTCACTCCAAATGTATATACGTGCAACGGACAGCAACGTGAATATTCGTTTTTGGGAAGTGATATCTCGATGATTGAATACTTTTGTATTATGCTTTACGAATTCAGCTGAAATTTAAAGACTGATGATGCGGTTGCGTGTACTAATCTATTTCTTTTCTTTATCACAGGCTCGTATGGGATGTGTGAATACGGGGACATGTTCTACGAGAATATCGCTAGTGCCGTGCACATAGCATTTCTTCAAATTAAACAAATCTTCATGCAATGGATAGCTGAGTGTATATTGCTTTCTTTTGGTAAGAAATATGTCGATATTTTATTTCATTTTATGCTTTACAAATTCATATGAAATTTTCAGAATTATGAAGTTGTGGAGAGCACTAATTATGTGTTTTCTTTTCGTCACAGGTTCATCGGGGATGAGTGCATGCGTCGACATATGGTACAAGAAGATGGCTAGTGCTGTGCACATAGCATTCCTTCACTCCAAATGTATATATGTGCAACGGGCAGCAACGTGAATATTCGATTTTGGAAGTGATATCTCGATGATTGAATACTTTTGTATTATGCTCTACGAATTCAGCTGAAATTTACAGACTGATGATGCGGCCGAGTGTACTAATCTATTTCTTTTGTTTGGTCACAGGATCGTACGGGATGTGTGAATACGGGGACATGTTCTACAAGAATATCGCTAGTGCTGTGCACATAGCATTTCTTCAAATTAAACAAATCTACGTGCAATGGATAGCTGAGTGTATATTGCTTTCTTTTGGTAAGAAATATGTCGATCTTTTATTTTATTTTATTCTTTACAAATTCATATGTAATTTTCAGAATTATGAAGTTGTGGAGAGCACTAATTATGTGTTTTCTTTTCGTCACAGGTTCATCGCGGATGAGTGCATGCGGCGACATATGGTACAAGAAGATGGCTAGTGCTGTGCACATAGCATTCCTTCACTCCAAATGTATATACGTGCAACGGGCAGCAACGTGAATATTCGTTTTTGGGAAGTGATATCTCGATGATTGAATACTTTTGTATTATGCTTTATGAATTCAGCTGAAATTTACAGACTGATGATGCGGTCGTGTGTACTAATCTATTTCTTTTCTTTCGTCACAGGATCGTATGGGATGTGTGAATACGGGGACATGTTCTACGAGAATGTCGCTAGTGCTGTGGACATAGCATTTCTTCTAATTAAACAAATCTACGTGCAATGGATAGCTGAGTGTATATTGCTTTCTTTTGGTACGAAAACTGTCGATATTTTATTTCATTTTATGCTTTACAAATTCATAAGAAATTTTCAGAATTATGAAGTTGTGGAGAGCACTAATTATGTGTTTTCTTTTCGTCACAGGTTCATCGGGGATGAGTGCATGCGGCGACATATGGTACAAGAAGATGGCTAGTGCTGTGCACATAGCATTCCTTCACTCCAAATGTATATACGTGCAACGGGCAGCTACGTGAATATTCGATTTTGGAAGTGATATCTCGATGATTGAATACTTTTGTATTATGCTTTACGAATTCAGATGAAATTTACAGGCTGAAGATGCGGCCGAGTGTACTAATCTATTTCTTTTGTTTGGTCACAGGATCGTATGGGATGTGTGAATACGGGGACATGTTCTACGAGAATATCGCTAGTGCTGTGCACATAGCATTTCTTCAAATTAAACAAATCTACGTGCAATGGATAGCTGAGTGTATATTGCTTTCTTTTGGTAAGAAATATGTCGATATTTTATTTCATTTTATGCTTTACAAATTCATATGAAATTTTCAGAATTATGAAGTTGTGGAGAGCACTAATTATGTGTCTTCTTTTCGTCACAGGTTCATCGGGGATGAGTGCATGCGGCGACATATGGTACAAGAAGATGGCTAGTGCTGTGCACATAGCATTCCTTCACTCCAAATGTATATACGTGCAACGGGCAGCAACGTGAATATTCGTTTTTGGGAAGTGATATCTCGATGATTGAATACTTTTGTATTATGCTTTACGAATTCAGCTGAAATTTACAGACTGATGATGCGGTTGCGTGTACTAATCTATTTCTTTTCTTTCGTCACAGGCTCGTATGGGATGTGTGAATACGGGGACATGTTCTACGAGAATATCGCTAGTGCTGTGCACATAGCATTTCTTCAAATTAAACAAATCTACATGCAATGGATAGCTGAGTGTATATTGCTTTCTTTTGGTAAGAAATATGTCGATATTTTATTTCATTTTACGCTTTACAAATTCATATGAAATTTTCAGAATTATGAAGTTGTGGAGAGCACTAATTATGTGTTTTCTTTTCGTCACAGGTTCATCGGGGATGAGTGCATGCGGCGATATATGGTACAAGAAGATGGCTAGTGCTGTGCACATAGCATTCCTTCACTCCAAATGTATATATGTGCAACGGGCAGCAACGTGAATATTCGATTTTGGAAGTGATATCTCGATGATTGAATACTTTTGTATTATGCTCTACGAATTCAGCTGAAATTTACAGACTGATGATGCGGCCGAGTGTACTAATCTATTTCTTTTGTTTGGTCACAGGATCGTATGGGATGTGTGAATACGGGGACATGTTCTACAAGAATATCGCTAGTGCTGTGCACATAGCATTTCTTCAAATTAAACAAATCTACGTGCAATGGATAGCTGAGTGTATATTGCTTTCTTTTGGTAAGAAATATGTCGATCTTTTATTTTATTTTATTCTTTACAAATTCATATGTAATTTTCAGAATTATGAAGTTGTGGACAGCACTAATTATGTGTTTTCTTTTCGTCACAGGTTCATCGCGGATGAGTGCATGCGGCGACATATGGTACAAGAAGATGGCTAGTGCTGTGCACATAGCATTCCTTCACTCCAAATGTATATACGTGCAACGGGCAGCAACGTGAATATTCGTTTTTGGGAAGTGATATCTCGATGATTGAATACTTTTGTATTATGCTTTACGAATTCAGCTGAAATTTACAGACTGATGATGCGGTCGTGTGTACTAATCTATTTCTTTTCTTTCGTCACAGGATCGTATGGGATGTGTGAATACGGGGACATGTTCTACGAGAATATCGCTAGTGCTGTGGACATAGCATTTCTTCAAATTAAACAAATCTACGTGCAATGGATAGCTGAGTGTATATTGCTTTCTTTTGGTAAGAAATATGTCGATATTTTATTTCATTTTATGCTTTACAAATTCATAAGAAATTTTCAGAATTATGAAGTTGTGGAGAGCACTAATTATGTGTTTTCTTTTCGTCGCAGGTTCATCAGGGATGAGTGCATGTGGCGACATATGGTACAAGAAGATGGCTAGTGCTGTGCACATAGCATTCCTTCACTCCAAATGTATATACGTGCAACGGGCAGCAACGTGAATATTCGATTTTGGAAGTGATATCTCGATGATTGAATACTTTTGTATTATGCTTTACGAATTCAGATGAAATTTACAGGCTGAAGATGCGGCCGAGTGTACTAATCTATTTCTTTTCTTTCGTCACAGGATCGTATGGGATGTGTGAATACGGGGACATGTTCTACGAGAATATCGCTAGTGCTGTGCACATAGCATTTCTTCAAATTAAACAAATCTACGTGCAATGGATAGCTGAGTGTATATTGCTTTCTTTTGGTAAGAAATATGTCGATATTTTATTTCATTTTATGCTTTACAAATTCATATGAAAATTTCAGAATTATGAAGTTATGGAGAGCACTAATTATGTGTTTCCTTCTCGTCACAGGTTCATCGGGGATCAGTGCATGTGGCGACATATGGTACAAGAAGATGGCTAGTGCTGTGCACATAGCATTCCTTCACTCCAAATGTATATACGTGCAACGGGCAGCAACGTGAATATTCGATTTTGGGAAGTGATATCTCGATGATTGAATACTTTTGTATTATGCTTTACGAATTCAGCTGATATTTACAAGCTGATGATGCGGTCGAGTGTACTAATCTATTTCTTTTCTTTCGTCACAGGATCGTATGGGATGTGTGAATACGGGGACATGTTCTACGAGAATATCGCTAGTGCTGTGCACATAGCATTTCTTCAAATTAAACAAATCTACGTGCAATGGATAGCTGAGTGTATATTGCTTTCTTTTGGAAAGAAATACGTCGATATTTTATTTCATTTTATGCTTTACAAATTCATATGAAATTTTCAGAATTATGAAGTTGTGGAGAGCACTAATTATGTGTTTTCTTTTCGTCACAGGTTCATCGGGGATGGGTGCATGCGTCGACATATGGTACAAGAAGATGGCTAGTGCTGTGCACATAGCATTCCTTCACTCCAAATGTATATACGTGCAACGGGCAGCAACGTGAATATTCGATTTTGGAAGTGATATCTCGATGATTGAATACTTTTGTATTATGCTTTACGAATTCAGCTGAAATTTACAGACTGATGATGCGGCCGAGTGTACTAATCTATTTCTTTTGTTTGGTCACAGGATCGTATGGGATGTGTGAATACGGGGACATGTTCTACGAGAATATCGCTAGTGCTGTGCACATAGCATTTCTTCAAGTTAAACAAAACTACGTGCAATGGATAGCTGAGTGTATATTGCTTTCTTTTGGTAAGAAATATGTCGATATTTTATTTCATTTTATTCTTTACAAATTCATATGAAATTTTCAGAATTATGAAGTTGTGGAGAGCACTAATTATGTGTTTTCTTTTCGTCACAGGTTCATCGGGGAGGAGTGCATGCGGCGACATATGGTACAAGAAGATGGCTAGTGCTGTGCACATAGCATTCCTTCACTCCAAATGTGTATACGTGCAACGGGCAGCAACGTGAATATTCGTTTTTGGGAAGTGATATCTCGATGATTGAATACTTTTGTATTATGCCTTACGGATTCAGTTGAAATATACACACTGATGATGCGGTCGCGTGAACTAATCTATTTCTTTTCTTTCGTCACAGGATCGTATGGGATGAGTGAATACGGGGACATGTTCTACGAGAATATCGCTAGTGCTGTGCACATAGCATTTCTTCAAATTAAACAAATCTACGTGCAGTGGATAGCTGAGTGTATATTGATTTCTTTTGGTAAGAAATATGTCGATATTTTATTTCATTTTATGCTTTACAAATTCATATGAAATTTTCAGAATTATGAAGTTGTGGAGAGCACTAATTATGTGTTTTCTTTTCGTCACAGGTTCATCGGGGATGAGTGCATGCGGCGACATATGGTACAAGAAGATGGCTAGTGCTGTGCACATAGCATTCCTTCACTCCAAATGTATATACGTGCAACGGGCAGGAACGTGAATATTCGATTTTGGAAGTGATATCTCGATGATTGAATACTTTTGTATTATGCTTTACGTATTCAGATGAAATTTACAGGCTGATGATGCGGCCGAGCGTACTAATCTATTTCTTTTGTTTGGTCACAGGATCGTATGGGATGTGTGAATACGGGGACATGTTCTACGAGAAAATCGCTAGTGCTGTGCACATAGCATTTCTTCAAGTTAAACAAATCTACGGGCAATGGATAGCTGAGTGTATATTGCTTTCTTTTGGTAAGAAATATGTCGATATTTTATTTCATTTTATTCTTTAGAAATTCATATGACATTTTCAGAATTATGAAGTTGTGGAGAGCACTAATTATGTGTTTTCTTTTCGTCACAGGTTCATCGGGGATGAGTGCATGCGGCGACATATGGTACAAGAAGATGGCTAGTGCTGTGCACATAGCATTCCTTCACTCCAAATGTATATACGTGCAACGGGCAGCAACGTGAATATTCGTTTTTGGGAAGTGATATCTCGATGATTGAATACTTTTGTATTATGCTTTACGAATTCAGCTGAAATTTACAGACTGATGATGCGGTCGCGTGTACTAATCTATTTCTTTTCTTTCGTCACAGGATCGTATGGGATGTGTGAATACGGGGACATGTTCTACGAGAATATCGCTAGTGCTGTGCACATAGCATTTCTTCAAATTAAACAAATCTACGTGCAATGGATAGCTGAGTGTATATTGCTTTCTTTTGGTAAGAAATATGTCGATATTTTATTTCATTTTATGCTTTACAAATTCATATGAAATTTTCAGAATTATGAAGTTGTGGACAGCACTAATTATGTGTTTTCTTTTCGTCACAGGTTCATCGCGGATGAGTGCATGCGGCGACATATGGTACAAGAAGATGGCTAGTGCTGTGCACATAGCATTCCTTCACTCCAAATGTATATACGTGCAACGGGCAGCAACGTGAATATTCGTTTTTGGGAAGTGATATCTCGATGATTGAATACTTTTGTATTATGCTTTACGAATTCAGCTGAAATTTACAGACTGATGATGCGGTCGTGTGTACTAATCTATTTCTTTTCTTTCGTCACAGGATCGTATGGGATGTGTGAATACGGGGACATGTTCTACGAGAATATCGCTAGTGCTGTGGACATAGCATTTCTTCAAATTAAACAAATCTACGTGCAATGGATAGCTGAGTGTATATTGCTTTCTTTTGGTAAGAAATATGTCGATATTTTATTTCATTTTATGCTTTACAAATTCATAAGAAATTTTCAGAATTATGAAGTTGTGGAGAGCACTAATTATGTGTTTTCTTTTCGTCGCAGGTTCATCGGGGATGAGTGCATGCGGCGACATATGGTACAAGAAGATGGCTAGTGCTGTGCACATAGCATTCCTTCACTCCAAATGTATATACGTGCAACGGGCAGCTACGTGAATATTCGATTTTGGAAGTGATATCTCGATGATTGAATACTTTTGAATTATGCTTTACGAATTCAGATGAAATTTACAGGCTGAAGATGCGGCCGAGTGTACTAATCTATTTCTTTTCTTTCGTCACAGGATCGTATGGGATGTGTGAATACGGGGACATGTTCTACGAGAATATCGCTAGTGCTGTGCACATAGCATTTCTTCAAATTAAACAAATCTATGTGCAATGGATAGCTGAGTGTATATTGCTTTCTTTTGGTAAGAAATATGTCGATATTTTATTTCATTTTATGCTTTACAAATTCATATGAAATTTTCAGAATTATGAAGTTATGGAGAGCACTAATTATGTGTTTCCTTCTCGTCACAGGTTCATCGGGGATGAGTGCATGTGGCGACATATGGTACAAGAAGATGGCTAGTGCTGTGCACATAGCATTCCTTCACTCCAAATGTATATACGTGCAACGGGCAGCAACGTGAATATTCGATTTTGGGAAGTGATATCTCGATGATTGAATACTTTTGTATTATGCTTTACGAATTCAGCTGATATTTACAAGCTGATGATGCGGTCGAGTGTACTAATCTATTTCTTTTCTTTCGTCACAGGATCGTATAGGATGTGTGAATACGGGGACATGTTCTACGAGAATATCGCTAGTGCTGTGCACATAGCATTTCTTCAAATTAAACAAATCTACGTGCAATGGATAGCTGAGTGTATATTGCTATCTTTTGGAAAGAAATACGTCGATATTTTATTTCATTTTATGCTTTACAAATTCATATGAAATTTTCAGAATTATGAAGTTGTGGAGAGCACTAATTATGTGTTTTCTTTTCGTCACAGGTTCATCGGGGATGGGTGCATGCGTCGACATATGGTACAAGAAGATGGCTAGTGCTGTGCACATAGCATTCCTTCACTCCAAATGTATATACGTGCAACGGGCAGCAACGTGAATATTCGATTTTGGAAGTGATATCTCGATGATTGAATACTTTTGTATTATGCTTTACGAATTCAGCTGAAATTTACAGACTGATGATGCGGCCGAGTGTACTAATCTATTTCTTTTGTTTGGTCACAGGATCGTATGGGATGTGTGAATACGGGGACATGTTCTACGAGAATATCGCTAGTGCTGTGCACATAGCATTTCTTCAAGTTAAACAAAACTACGTGCAATGGATAGCTGAGTGTATATTGCTTTCTTTTGGTAAGAAATATGTCGATATTTTATTTCATTTTATTCTTTACAAATTCATATGAAATTTTCAGAATTATGAAGTTGTGGAGAGCACTAATTATGTGTTTTCTTTTCGTCACAGGTTCATCGGGGAGGAGTGCATGCGGCGACATATGGTACAAGAAGATGGCTAGTGCTGTGCACATAGCATTCCTTCACTCCAAATGTGTATACGTGCAACGGGCAGCAACGTGAATATTCGTTTTTGGGAAGTGATATCTCGATGATTGAATACTTTTGTATTATGCCTTACGGATTCAGTTGAAATATACACACTGATGATGCGGTCGCGTGAACTAATCTATTTCTTTTCTTTCGTCACAGGATCGTATGGGATGAGTGAATACGGGGACATGTTCTACGAGAATATCGCTAGTGCTGTGCACATAGCATTTCTTCAAATTAAACAAATCTACGTGCAGTGGATAGCTGAGTGTATATTGATTTCTTTTGGTAAGAAATATGTCGATATTTTATTTCATTTTATGCTTTACAAATTCATATGAAATTTTCAGAATTATGAAGTTGTGGAGAGCACTAATTATGTGTTTTCTTTTCGTCACAGGTTCATCGGGGATGAGTGCATGCGGCGACATATGGTACAAGAAGATGGCTAGTGCTGTGCACATAGCATTCCTTCACTCCAAATGTATATACGTGCAACGGGCAGGAACGTGAATATTCGATTTTGGAAGTGATATCTCGATGATTGAATACTTTTGTATTATGCTTTACGTATTCAGATGAAATTTACAGGCTGATGATGCGGCCGAGCGTACTAATCTATTTCTTTTGTTTGGTCACAGGATCGTATGGGATGTGTGAATACGGGGACATGTTCTACGAGAAAATCGCTAGTGCTGTGCACATAGCATTTCTTCAAGTTAAACAAATCTACGGGCAATGGATAGCTGAGTGTATATTGCTTTCTTTTGGTAAGAAATATGTCGATATTTTATTTCATTTTATTCTTTAGAAATTCATATGACATTTTCAGAATTATGAAGTTGTGGAGAGCACTAATTATGTGTTTTCTTTTCGTCACAGGTTCATCGGGGATGAGTGCATGCGGCGACATATGGTACAAGAAGATGGCTAGTGCTGTGCACATAGCATTCCTTCACTCCAAATGTATATACGTGCAACGGGCAGCAACGTGAATATTCGTTTTTGGGAAGTGATATCTCGATGATTGAATACTTTTGTATTATGCTTTACGAATTCAGCTGAAATTTACAGACTGATGATGCGGTCGCGTGTACTAATCT
This sequence comes from Schistocerca americana, assembly GCF_021461395.2. Taxonomy (NCBI): domain Eukaryota; kingdom Metazoa; phylum Arthropoda; class Insecta; order Orthoptera; family Acrididae; genus Schistocerca; species Schistocerca americana. The sequence goes on along the minus strand of NC_060122.1, from coordinate 851,824,848 downwards.
ATTTCTTTTCTTTCGTCACAGGATCGTATGGGATGTGTGAATACGGGGACATGTTCTACGAGAATATCGCTAGTGCTGTGCACATAGCATTTCTTCAAATTAAACAAATCTACGTGCAATGGATAGCTGAGTGTATATTGCTTTCTTTTGGTAAGAAATATGTCGATATTTTATTTCATTTTATGCTTTACAAATTCATATGAAATTTTCAGAATTATGAAGTTGTGGACAGCACTAATTATGTGTTTTCTTTTCGTCACAGGTTCATCGCGGATGAGTGCATGCGGCGACATATGGTACAAGAAGATGGCTAGTGCTGTGCACATAGCATTCCTTCACTCCAAATGTATATACGTGCAACGGGCAGCAACGTGAATATTCGTTTTTGGGAAGTGATATCTCGATGATTGAATACTTTTGTATTATGCTTTACGAATTCAGCTGAAATTTACAGACTGATGATGCGGTCGTGTGTACTAATCTATTTCTTTTCTTTCGTCACAGGATCGTATGGGATGTGTGAATACGGGGACATGTTCTACGAGAATATCGCTAGTGCTGTGGACATAGCATTTCTTCAAATTAAACAAATCTACGTGCAATGGATAGCTGAGTGTATATTGCTTTCTTTTGGTAAGAAATATGTCGATATTTTATTTCATTTTATGCTTTACAAATTCATAAGAAATTTTCAGAATTATGAAGTTGTGGAGAGCACTAATTATGTGTTTTCTTTTCGTCGCAGGTTCATCGGGGATGAGTGCATGCGGCGACATATGGTACAAGAAGATGGCTAGTGCTGTGCACATAGCATTCCTTCACTCCAAATGTATATACGTGCAACGGGCAGCTACGTGAATATTCGATTTTGGAAGTGATATCTCGATGATTGAATACTTTTGAATTATGCTTTACGAATTCAGATGAAATTTACAGGCTGAAGATGCGGCCGAGTGTACTAATCTATTTCTTTTCTTTCGTCACAGGATCGTATGGGATGTGTGAATACGGGGACATGTTCTACGAGAATATCGCTAGTGCTGTGCACATAGCATTTCTTCAAATTAAACAAATCTATGTGCAATGGATAGCTGAGTGTATATTGCTTTCTTTTGGTAAGAAATATGTCGATATTTTATTTCATTTTATGCTTTACAAATTCATATGAAATTTTCAGAATTATGAAGTTATGGAGAGCACTAATTATGTGTTTCCTTCTCGTCACAGGTTCATCGGGGATGAGTGCATGTGGCGACATATGGTACAAGAAGATGGCTAGTGCTGTGCACATAGCATTCCTTCACTCCAAATGTATATACGTGCAACGGGCAGCAACGTGAATATTCGATTTTGGGAAGTGATATCTCGATGATTGAATACTTTTGTATTATGCTTTACGAATTCAGCTGATATTTACAAGCTGATGATGCGGTCGAGTGTACTAATCTATTTCTTTTCTTTCGTCACAGGATCGTATAGGATGTGTGAATACGGGGACATGTTCTACGAGAATATCGCTAGTGCTGTGCACATAGCATTTCTTCAAATTAAACAAATCTACGTGCAATGGATAGCTGAGTGTATATTGCTATCTTTTGGAAAGAAATACGTCGATATTTTATTTCATTTTATGCTTTACAAATTCATATGAAATTTTCAGAATTATGAAGTTGTGGAGAGCACTAATTATGTGTTTTCTTTTCGTCACAGGTTCATCGGGGATGGGTGCATGCGTCGACATATGGTACAAGAAGATGGCTAGTGCTGTGCACATAGCATTCCTTCACTCCAAATGTATATACGTGCAACGGGCAGCAACGTGAATATTCGATTTTGGAAGTGATATCTCGATGATTGAATACTTTTGTATTATGCTTTACGAATTCAGCTGAAATTTACAGACTGATGATGCGGCCGAGTGTACTAATCTATTTCTTTTGTTTGGTCACAGGATCGTATGGGATGTGTGAATACGGGGACATGTTCTACGAGAATATCGCTAGTGCTGTGCACATAGCATTTCTTCAAGTTAAACAAATCTACGTGCAATGGATAGCTGAGTGTATATTGCTTTCTTTTGGTAAGAAATATGTCGATATTTTATTTCATTTTATTCTTTACAAATTCATATGAAATTTTCAGAATTATGAAGTTGTGGAGAGCACTAATTATGTGTTTTCTTTTCGTCACAGGTTCATCGGGGAGGAGTGCATGCGGCGACATATGGTACAAGAAGATGGCTAGTGCTGTGCACATAGCATTCCTTCACTCCAAATGTGTATACGTGCAACGGGCAGCAACGTGAATATTCGTTTTTGGGAAGTGATATCTCGATGATTGAATACTTTTGTATTATGCTTTACGGATTCAGTTGAAATATACACACTGATGATGCGGTCGCGTGAACTAATCTATTTCTTTTCTTTCGTCACAGGATCGTATGGGATGAGTGAATACGGGGACATGTTCTACGAGAATATCGCTAGTGCTGTGCACATAGCATTTCTTCAAATTAAACAAATCTACGTGCAGTGGATAGCTGAGTGTATATTGATTTCTTTTGGTAAGAAATATGTCGATATTTTATTTCATTTTATGCTTTACAAATTCATATGAAATTTTCAGAATTATGAAGTTGTGGAGAGCACTAATTATGTGTTTTCTTTTCGTCACAGGTTCATCGGGGATGAGTGCATGCGGCGACATATGGTACAAGAAGATGGCTAGTGCTGTGCACATAGCATTCCTTCACTCCAAATGTATATACGTGCAACGGGCAGGAACGTGAATATTCGATTTTGGAAGTGATATCTCGATGATTGAATACTTTTGTATTATGCTTTACGTATTCAGATGAAATTTACAGGCTGATGATGCGGCCGAGCGTACTAATCTATTTCTTTTGTTTGGTCACAGGATCGTATGGGATGTGTGAATACGGGGACATGTTCTACGAGAAAATCGCTAGTGCTGTGCACATAGCATTTCTTCAAGTTAAACAAATCTACGGGCAATGGATAGCTGAGTGTATATTGCTTTCTTTTGGTAAGAAATATGTCGATATTTTATTTCATTTTATTCTTTAGAAATTCATAGGACATTTTCAGAATTATGAAGTTGTGGAGAGCACTAATTATGTGTTTTCTTTTCGTCACAGGTTCATCGGGGATGAGTGCATGCGGCGACATATGGTACAAGAAGATGGCTAGTGCTGTGCACATAGCATTCCTTCACTCCAAATGTGTATACGTGCAACGGGCAGCAACGTGAATATTCGCTTTTGGGAAGTGATATCTCGATGATTGAATACTTTTGTATTATGCTTTACGAATTCAGCTGAAATTTACAGACTGATGATGCGGTCGCGTGTACTAATCTATTTCTTTTCTTTCGTCATAGGATCGTATGGGATGTGTGAATACGGGGACATGTTCTACGAGAATATCGCTAGTGCTGTGCACATAGCATTTCTTCAAATTAAACAAATCTACGTGCAATGGATAGCTGAGTGTATATTGCTTTCTTTTGGTAAGAAATATGTCGATATTTTATTTCATTTTGTGCTTTACAAATTCATATGAAATTTTCAGAATTATGAAGTTGTGGAGAGCACTAATTATGTGTTTTCTTTTCGTCACAGGTTCATCGGGGATGAGTGCATGCGGCGACATATGGTACAAGAAGATGGCTAGTGCTGTGCACATAGCATTCCTTCACTCCAAATGTGTATACGTGCAACGGGCAGCAACGTGAATATTCGTTTTTGGGAAGTGATATCTCGATGATTGAATACTTTTGTATTATGCTTTACGGATTCAGCTGAAATTTACAGACTGATGATGCGGTCGCGTGAACTAATCTATTTCTTTTCTTTCGTCACAGGATCGTATGGGATGTGTGAATACGGGGACATGTTCTACGAGAATATCGCTAGTGCTGTGCACATAGCATTTCTTCAAATTAAACAAATCTACGTGCAGTGGATAGCTGAGTGTATATTGATTTCTTTTGGTAAGAAATATGTCGATATTTTATTTCATTTTATGCTTTACAAATTCATATGAAATTTTCAGAATTATGAAGTTGTGGAGAGCACTAATTATGTGTTTTATTTTCGTCACAGGTTCATCGGGGATGAGTGCATGCGGCGACATATGGTACAAGAAGATGGCTAGTGCTGTGCACATAGCATTCCTTCACTCCAAATGTATATACGTGCAACGGGCAGGAACGTGAATATTCGATTTTGGGAAGTGATATCTCGATGATTGAATACTTTTGTATTATGCTTTACGTATTCAGATGAAATTTACAGGCTGATGATGCGGCCGAGCGTACTAATCTATTTCTTTTGTTTGGTCACAGGATCGTATGGGATGTGTGAATACGGGGACATGTTCTACGAGAAAATCGCTAGTGCTGTGCACATAGCATTTCTTCAAGTTAAACAAATCTACGTGCAATGGATAGCTGAGTGTATATTGCTTTCTTTTGGTAAGAAATATGTCGATATTTTATTTCATTTTATTCTTTAGAAATTCGTATGACATTTTCAGAATTATGAAGTTGTGGAGAGCACTAATTATGTGTTTTCTTTTCGTCACAGGTTCATCGGGGATGAGTGCATGCGGCGACATATGGTACAAGAAGATGGCTAGTGCTGTGCACATAGCATTCCTTCACTCCTAATGTATATACGTGCAACGGGCAGCAACGTGAATATTCGTTTTTGGGAAGTGATATCTCGATGATTGAATAATCTTGTATTATGCTTTACGAATTCAGCTCAAATTTACAGACTGATGATGCGGTCGCGTGTACTAATCTATTTCTTTTCTTTCGTCACAGGATCGTATGGGATGTGTGAATACGGGGACATGTTCTACGAGAATATCGCTAGTGCTGTGCACATAGCATTTCTTCAAATTAAACAAATCTACGTGCAATGGATAGCTGAGTGTATATTGCTTTCTTTTGGTAAGAAATATGTCGATATTTTATTTCATTTTATGCTTTACAAATTCATATGAAATTTTCAGAATTATGAAGTTGTGGAGAGCACTAATTATGTGTTTTCTTTTCCTCACAGGTTCATCGGGGATGAGTGCATGCGTCGACATATGGTACAAGAAGATGGCTAGTGCTGTGCACATAGCATTCCTTCACTCCAAATGTATATACGTGCAATGGGCAGCAACGTGAATCTTCGATTTTGGAAGTGATATCTCGATGATTGAATACTTTTGTATTATGCTTTACGAATTCAGCTGAAATTTACAGACTGATGATGCGGCTGAGTGTACTAATCTATTTCTTTTGTTTGGTCACAGGATCGTATGGGATGTGTGAATACGGGGACATGTTCTACGAGAATATCGCTAGTGCTGTGCACATAGCATTTCTTCAAATTACACAAATCTACGTGCAATGGATAATTGATTGTATATTGCTTTCTTTTGGTAAGAAATATGTCGATTTTTTATTTCATTTTATTCTTTACAAATTCATATGTAATTTTCAGAATTATGAAGTTGTGGAGAGCACTAATTATGTGTTTTCTTTTCGTCACAGGTTCATCGCGGATGAGTGCATGCGGCGACATATGGCACAAGAAGATGGCAAGTGCTGTGCACATAGCATTCCTTCACTCCAAATGTATATACGTGCAACGGGCAGCAACGTGAATATTCGTTTTTGGGAAGTGATATCTCGATGATTGAATACTTTTGTATTATGCTTTACGAATTCAGCTGAAATTTACAGACTGATGATGCGGTCGTGTGTACTAATCTCTTTCTTTTCTTTCGTCACAGGATCGTATGGGATGTGTGAATACGGGGACATGTTCTACGAGAATATCGCTAGTGCTGTGGACATAGCATTTCTTCAAATTAAACAAATCTACGTGCAATGGATAGCTGAGTGTATATTGCTTTCTTTTGGTAAGAAATATGTCGATATTTTATTTCATTTTATGCTTTACAAATTCATAAGAAATTCTCAGAATTATGAAGTTGTGGAGAGCACTAATTATGTGTTTTCTTTTCGTCACAGGTTCATCGGGGATGAGTGCATGCGGCGACATATGGTACAAGAAGATGGCTAGTGCTGTGCACATAGCATTCCTTCACTCCAAATGTATATACGTGCAACGGGCAGCTACGTGAATATTCGATTTTGGAAGTGATATCTCGATGATTGAATACTTTTGTATTATGCTTTACGAATTCAGATGAAATTTACAGGCTGAAGATGCGGCCGAGTGTACTAATCTATTTCTTTTGTTTGGTCACAGGATCGTATGGGATGTGTGAATACGGGGACATGTTCTACGAGAAAATCGCTTGTGCTGTGCACATAGCATTTCTTCAAGTTAAACAAATCTACGTGCAATGGATAGCTGAGTGTATATTGCTTTCTTTTGGTAAGAAATATGTCGATATTTTATTTCATTTTATTCTTTACAAATTCATATGAAATTTTCAGAATTATGAAGTTGTGGAGAGCACTAATTATGTGTTTTCTTTTCGTCACAGGTTCATCGGGGATGAGTGCATGCGGCGACATATGGTACAAGAACATGGCTAGTGCTGTGCACATAGCACTCCTTCACTCCAAATGTATATACGTGCAACGGGCAGCAACGTGAATATTCGTTTTTGGGAAGTGATATCTCGATGATTGAATACTTTTGTATAATGCTTTCCGAATTCAGCTGAAATTTACAGACTGATGATGCGGTCGCGTGTACTAATCTATTTCTTTTCTTTCGTCACAGGATCGTATGGGATGTGTGAATACGGGGACATGTTCTACGAGAATATCGCTAGTGCTGTGCACATAGCATTTCTTCAAATTAAACAAATCTACGTGCAATAGATAGCTGAGTGTATATTGCTTTCGTTTGGTAAGAAATATGTCGATATTTTATTTCATTTTATGCTTTACAAATTCATATGAAATTTTCAGAATTATGAAGTTGTGGAGAGCACTAATTATGTGTTTTCTTTTCGTCACAGGTTCATCGGGGATGAGTGCATGCGGCGACATATGGTACAAGAAGATGGCTAGTGCTGTGCACACATCATTCCTTCAATCCAAATGTATATACGTGCAACGGGCAGCAACGTGAATATTCGATTTTGGAAGTGATATCTCGATGATTGAATAATTTTGTATTATGCTTTACGAACTCAGATGAAATTTAGAGGCTGAAGATGCGGCCGAGTGTACTAATCTATTTCTTTTGGTTGGTCACAGGATCGTATGGGATGTGTGAATACGGGGACATGTTCTACGAGAACATCGCTAGTGCTGTGCACATAGCATTTCTTCAAATTAAACAAATCTACGTGCAATGGATAGCTGAGTGTATATTGCTTTCTTTTGGTAAGAAATATGTCGATCTTTTATTTCATTTTATTCTTTACAAATTCATATGAAATTTTCAGAATTATGAAGTTGTGGAGAGCACTAATTATGTGTTTTCTTTTCGTCACAGGTTCATCGGGGATGAGTGCATGCGGCGACATATGGTACAAGAAGATGGCTAGTGCTGTGCACATAGCATTCCTTCATTCCAAATGTATATACGTGCAACGGGCAGCAACGTGAATATTCGTTTTTGGGAAGTGATATCTCGATGATTGAATACTTTTGTATTATGCTTTACGAATTCAGCTGAAATTTACAGACTGATGATGCGGTCGAGTGTACTAATCTATTTCTTTTGTTTGGTCACAGGATCGTATGGGATGTGTGAATACGGGGACATGTTCTACGAGAATATCGCTAGTGCTGTGCACATAGCATTTCTTCAAATTAAACAAATCTACGTGCAATGGATAGCTGAGTGTATATTGCTTTCTTTTGGTAAGAAATAATGCGATATTTTATTTCATTTTATGCTTTACAAATTCATATGAAATCTTCAGAATTATGAAGTTATGGAGAGCACTAATTATGTGTTTTCTTCTCGTCACAGGTTCATCGGGGATGAGTGCATGTGGCGACATATGGTACAAGAAGATGGCTAGTGCTGTGCACATAGCATTCCTTCACTCCAAATGTATATACGTGCAACGGGCAGCAACGTGAATATTCGATTTTGGGAAGTGATATCTCGATGATTGAATACTTTTGTATTATGCTTTACGAATTCAGCTGATATTTACAGGCTGATGATGCGGTCGAGTGTACTAATCTATTTCTTTTCTTTCGTCACAGGATCGTATGGGATGTGTGAATACGGGGACATGTTCTACGAGAATATCGCTAGTGCTGTGCACATAGCATTTCTTCAAGTTAAACAAATCTACGTGCAATGGATAGCTGAGTGTATATTGCTTTCTTTTGGTAAGAAATATGTCGATATTTTATTTCATTTTATTCTTTACAAATTCATATGAAATTTTCAGAATTATGAAGTTGTGGAGAGCACTAATTATGTGTTTTCTTTTCGTCACAGGTTCATCGGGGAGGAGTGCATGCGGCGACATATGGTACAAGAAGATGGCTAGTGCTGTGCACATAGCATTCCTTCACTCCAAATGTGTATACGTGCAACGGGCAGCAACGTGAATATTCGTTTTTGGGAAGTGATATCTCGATGATTGAATACTTTTGTATTATGCTTTACGAATTCAGCTGAAATTTACAGACTGATGATGCGGTCGCGTGAACTAATCTATTTCTTTTCTTTCGTCACAGGATCGTATGGGATGTGTGAATACGGGGACATGTTCTACGAGAATATCGCTAGTGCTGTGCACATAGCATTTCTTCAAATTAAACAAATCTACGTGCAGTGGATAGCTGAGTGTATATTGATTTCTTTTGGTAAGAAATATGTCGATATTTTATTTCAATTTATGCTTTACAAATTCATATGAAATTTTCAGAATTATGAAGTTGTGGAGAGCACTAATTATGTGTTTTCTTTTCGTCACAGGTTCATCGGGGATGAGTGCATGCGGCGACATATGGTACAAGAAGATGGCTAGTGCTGTGCACATAGCATTCCTTCACTCCAAATGTATATACGTGCAACGGGCAGCAACATGAATATTCGTTTTTGGGAAGTGATATCTCGATGATTGAATACTTTTGTATTATGCTTTACGAATTCAGCTGAAACTTACAGACTGATGATGCGGTCGCGTGTACTAATCTATTTCTTTTCTTTCGTCACAGGATCGTATGGGATGTGTGAATACGGGGACATGTTCTACGAGAATATCGCTAGTGCTGTGCACATAGCATTTCTTCAAATTAAACAAATCTACGTGCAATGGATAGCTGAGTGTATATTGCTTTCTTTTGGTAAGAAATAATGCGATATTTTATTTCATTTTATGCTTTACAAATTCATATGAAATTTTCAGAATTATGAAGTTATGGAGAGCACTAATTATGTGTTTTCTTCTCGTCACAGGTTCATCGGGGATGAGTGCATGTGGCGACATATGGTACAAGAAGATGGCTAGTGCTGTGCACATAGCATTCCTTCACTCCAAATGTATATACGTGCAACGGGCAGCAACGTGAATATTCGATTTTGGGAAGTGATATCTCGATGATTAAATACTTTTGTATTATGCTTTACGAATTCAGCTGATATTTACAGGCTGATGATGCGGTCGAGTGTACTAATCTATTTCTTTTCTTTCGTCACAGGATCGTATGGGATGTGTGAATACGGGGACATGTTCTACGAGAATATCGCTAGTGCTGTGCACATAGCATTTCTTCAAGTTAAACAAATCTACGTGCAATGGATAGCTGAGTGTATATTGCTTTCTTTTGGTAAGAAATATGTCGATATTTTATTTCATTTTATTCTTTACAAATTCATATGAAATTTTCAGAATTATGAAGTTGTGGAGAGCACTAATTATGTGTTTTCTTTTCGTCACAGGTTCATCGGGGAGGAGTGCATGCGGCGACATATGGTACAAGAAGATGGCTAGTGCTGTGCACATAGCATTCCTTCACTCCAAATGTGTATACGTGCAACGGGCAGCAACGTGAATATTCGTTTTTGGGAAGTGATATCTCGATGATTGAATACTTTTGTATTATGCTTTACGAATTCAGCTGAAATTTACAGACTGATGATGCGGTCGCGTGAACTAATCTATTTCTTTTCTTTCGTCACAGGATCGTATGGGATGTGTGAATACGGGGACATGTTCTACGAGAATATCGCTAGTGCTGTGCACATAGCATTTCTTCAAATTAAACAAATCTACGTGCAGTGGATAGCTGAGTGTATATTGATTTCTTTTGGTAAGAAATATGTCGATATTTTATTTCATTTTATGCTTTACAAATTCATATGAAATTTTCAGAATTATGAAGTTGTGGAGAGCACTAATTATGTGTTTTCTTTTCGTCACAGGTTCATCGGGGATGAGTGCATGCGGCGACATATGGTACAAGAAGATGGCTAGTGCTGTGCACATAGCATTCCTTCACTCCAAATGTATATACGTGCAACGGGCAGCAACGTGAATATTCGTTTTTGGGAAGTGATATCTCGATGATTGAATACTTTTGTATTATGCTTTACGAATTCAGCTGAAACTTACAGACTGATGATGCGGTCGCGTGTACTAATCTATTTCTTTTCTTTCGTCACAGGATCGTATGGGATGTGTGAATACGGGGACATGTTCTACGAGAATATCGCTAGTGCTGTGCACATAGCATTTCTTCAAATTAAACAAATCTACGTGCAGTGGATAGCTGAGTGTATATTGCTTTATTTTGGTAAGAAATATGTCGATATTTTATTTCATTTTATGCTTTATAAATTCGTATGAAATTGTCAGAATTATGAAGTTGTGGAGAGCACTAATTATGTGTTTTCTTTTCCTCACAGGTTCATCGGGGATGAGTGCATGCGTCGACATATGGTACAAGAAGATGGCTAGTGCTGTGCACATAGCATTCCTTCACTCCAAATGTATATACGTGCAACGGGCAGCAACGTGAATATTCGTTTTTGGGAAGTGATATCTCGATGATTGAATACTTTTGTATTATGCTTTACGATTTCAGCTGAAATTTACAGACTGATGATGCGGCCGAGTGTACTAATCTATTTCTTTTGTTTGGTCGCAGGATCGTATGGGATGTGTGAATACGGGGACATGTTCTACGAGAATATCGCTAGTGCTGTGCACATAGCATTTCTTCAAATTAAACAAATCTACGTGCAATGGATAGCTGAGTGTATATTGCTTTCTTTTGGTAATAAATATGTCGATGTTTTATTTCATTTTATGCTTTACAAATTCATATGAAATTTTCAGAATTATGAAGTTGTGGAGAGCACTAATTATTTGTTTTCTTTTCGTCACAGGTTCATCGGGGATGAGTGCATGCGTCGACATATGGTACAAGAAGATGGCTAGTGCTCTGCACATAGCATTCCTTCACTCCAAATGTATATACGTGCAACGGGCAGCAACGTGAATATTCGTTTTTGGGAAGTGATATCTCGATGATTGAATACTTTTGTATTATGCTTTACGAATTCAGCTGAAATTTACAGACTGATGATGCGTTTGCGTGTACTAATCTATTTCTTTTCTTTCGTCACAGGATCGTATGGGATGTGTGAATACGGGGACATGTTCTACAAGAATATCGCTAGTGCTGTGCACATAGCATTTCTTCAAATTAAACAAATCTACGTGCAATGGATAGCTGAGTGTATATTGCTTTCTTTTGTTAAGAAATATGTCGATATTTTATTTCATTTTATGCTTTACAAATTCATATGTAATTTTCAGAATTATGAAGTTGTGGAGAGCACTAATTATGTGTTTTGTTTTCGACGCAGATTTCATCGGGGATGAGTGCATGCGGCGACATATGGTACAAGAAGATGGCTAGTGCTGTGCACATAGCATTCCTTCACACCAAATGTATATACGTGCAACGGGCAGCAACGTGAATATTCGTTTTTGGGAAGTGATATCTCGATGATTGAATACTTTTGTATTATGCTTTAGGAATTCAGCTGAAATTTACAGACTGATGATGCGGTCGCGTGTACTAATCTATTTCCTTTCTTTCGTCACAGGATCGTATGTGATGTATGAATACGGGGACATGTTCTACGAGAATATCGCTAGTGCTGTGCACATAGCATTTCTTCAAATTAAACAAATCTATGTGCAATGGATAGCTGAGTGTATATTGCTTTCTTTTGGTAAGAAATATGTCGTTATTTTATTTCATTTTATGCTTTACAAATTCATATGAAATTTTCAGAATTATGAAGTTGTGGAGAGCACTAATTATGTGTTTTCTTTTCGTCACAGGTTCATCGGGGATGAGTGCATGCGGCGACATATGGTACAAGAAGATGGCTAGTGCTGTGCACATAGCATTCCTTCACTCAAAATGTATATACGTGCAACGGGCAGCAATGTGAATATTCGTTTTTGGGAAGTGATATCTCGATGATTGAATACTTTTGTATAATGCTTTACTAATTCAGCTGAAATTTACAGACTGATGATGCGGTCGCGTGTACTAATCTATTTCTTTTCTTTCGTCACAGGATCGTATGGGATGTGTGAATACGGGGACATGTTCTACAAGAATATCGCTACTGCTGTGCACATAGCATTTCTTCAAATTAAACAAATCTACATGCAATGGATAGCTGAGTGTATATTGCTTTCTTTTGTTAAGAAATATGTCGATATTTTATTTCATTTTATGCTTTACAAATTCATATGAAATTTTCAGAATTATGAAGTTGTGGAGAGCACTAATTATGTGTTTTCTTTTCGTCACAGGTTCATCGGGGATGAGTGCATCCGGCGACATATGGTACAAGAAGACGGCTAGTGCTGTGCACGTAGCATTCCTTCACTCCACATGTATATACGTGCAACGGGCAGCAACGTGAATATTCGTTTTTGGGAAGTGATACCTCGATGATTGAATACTTTTGTATTATGCTTTACGAATTCAGCTGAAATTTACAGACTGATGATGCGGTCGCGTGTACTAATCTATTTCTTTGCTTTCGTCACAGGATCGTATGGGATGTGTGAATACGGCGACATGTTCCACGAGAATATCGCTAGTGCTGTGCACATAGCATTTGTTCAAATTAAACAAATCTACGTGCAATGGATAGCTGAGTGTATATTGCTTTCTTTTGGTAAGAAATATGTCGATATTTTATTTCATTTTATGCTTTACAAATTCATATGAAATTTTCAGAATTATGAAGTTGTGGAGAGCACTAATTATGTGTTTTCTTTCCGTCACAGGTTCATCGGGGATGAGTGCATGCGGCGACATATGGTACAAGAAGATGGCTAGTGCTGTGCACATAGCATTCCTTCACTCCAAATGTATATACGTGCAACGGGCAGCAACGTGAATATTCGTTTTTGGGAAGTGATATCTCGATGATTGAATACTTTTGTATTATGCTTTACGAATTCAGCTGAAATTTACAGACTGATGATGCGGTCGCGTGTACTAATCTATTTCTTTTCTTTCGTCACAGGATCGTATAGGATGTGTGAATACGAGGACATGTACTACAAGAATATTGGTAGTGCTGTGCACATAGCATTTCTTCAAATTAAACAAATCTACGTGCAATGGATAGCTGAGTGTATATTGCTTTCTTTTGTAAGAAATTTGTCGATATTTTATTTCATTTTATGCTTTACAAATTCATATGAAATTTTGAGAATTATGAAGTTGTGGAGAGCACTAATTATGTGTTTTCTATTCGTCACAGGTTCATCGGGGATGAGTGCATGCGTCGACATATGGTACAAGAAGATGGCTAGTGCTGTGCACATAGCATTCCTTCACTCCAAATGTATATACGTGCAACGGGCAGCAACGTGAATATTCGTTTTTGGGAAGTGATATCTCGATGATTGAATACTTTTGTATTATGCTTTACGAATTCAGCTGAAATTTACAGACTGATGATGCGGTCGCGTGTACTAATCTATTTCTTTTCTTTCGTCACAGGATCGTATAGGATGTGTGAATACGAGGACATGTACTACGAGAATATTGCTAGTGCTGTGCACATAGCATTTCTTCAAATTAAACAAATCTACGTGCAATGGATAGCTGAGTGTATATTGCTTTCTTTTGGTAAGAAATATGTCGATATTTTATTTCATTTTATGCTTTACAAATTCATATGAAATTTTCAGAATTATGAAGTTGTGGAGAGCACTAATTATGTGTTTTCTTTTCGTCACAGGTTCATCGGGGATGAGTGCATGCGTCGACATATGGTACAAGAAGATGGCTAGTGCTGTGCACATAGCATTCCTTCACTCCAAATGTATATACGTGCAACGGGCAGCAACGTGAATATTCGTTTTTGGGAAGTGATATCTCGATGATTGAATACTTTCGTATTATGCTTTACGAATTCAGCCGAAATTTACAGACTGATGATGCGGTCGCGTGTACTAATCTATTTCTTTTCTTTCGTCACAGGCTCGTATGGGATGTGTGAATACGGGGACATGTTCTACGAGAATATCGCTAGTGCTGTGCACATAGCATTTCTTCAAATTAAACAAATCTACATGCAATGGATAGCTGAGTGTATATTGCTTTCTTTTGGTAAGAAATATGTCGATATTTTATTTCATTTTATGCTTTACAAATTCATATGAAATTTTCAGAATTATGATGTTGTGGAGAGCACTAATTATGTGTTTTCTTTTAGTCACAGGTTCATCGGGGATGAGTGCATGCGTCGACATATGGTACAAGAAGATGGCTAGTGCTGTGCACATAGCATTCCTTCACTCCAAATGTATATACGTGCAACGGGCAGCAACGTGAATATTCGATTTTGGAAGTGATATCTCGATGATTGAATACTTTTGTATTATGCTCTACGAATTCAGATGAAATTTAGAGACTGATGATGCGGCCGAGTGTACTAATCTATTTCTTTTGTTTGGTCACAGGATCGTATGGGATGTGTGAATACGGGGACATGTTCTACAAGAATATCGCTAGTGCTGTGCACATAGCATTTCTTCAAATTAAACAATTCTACGTGCAATGGATAGCTGAGTGTATATTGCTTTCTTTTGGTAAGAAATATGTCGATCTTTTATTTTATTTTATTCTTTACAAATGCATATGTAATTTTCAGAATTATGAAGTTGTGGAGAGCACTAATTATGTGTTTTCTTTTCGTCACAGTTTCATCGCGGATGAGTGCATGCGGCGACGTATGGTACAAGAAGATGGCTAGTGCTGCGCACATAGCATTCCTTCACTCCAAATGTATATACGTGCAACGGGCAGCAACGTGAATATTCGTTTTTGGGAAGTGATATCTCGATGATTGAATACTTTTGTATTATGCTTTACGAATTCAGCTGAAATTTACAGACTGATGATGCGGTCGTGTGTACTAATCTATTTCTTTTCTTTCGTCACAGGATCGTATGGGATGTGTGAATACGGGGACATGTTCTACGAGAATATCGCTAGTGCTGTGCACATAGCATTTCTTCAAATTAAACAAATCTACGTGCAATGGATAGCTGAGTGTATATTGCTTTCTTTTGGTAAGAAATATGTCGATATTTTATTTCATTTTATGCTTTACAAATTCATAAGAAATTTTCAGAATTATGAAGTTGTGGAGAGCACTAATTATGTGTTTTCTTTTCGTCACAGGTTCATCGGGGATGAGTGCATGCGGCGACATATGGTACAAGAAGATGACTAGTGCTGTGCACATAGCATTCCTTCACTCCAAATGTATATACGTGCAACGGGCAGCAACGTGAATATTCGATTTTGGAAGTCATATCTCGATGATTGAATACTTTTGTATTATGCTGTACGAATTCAGATGAAATTTACAGGCTGAAGATGCGGCCGAGTGTACTAATCTATTTCTTTTGTTTGGTCACAGGATCGTATGGGATGTGTGAATACGGGGACATGTTCTACGAGAAAATCGCTAGTGCTGTGCACATAGCATTTCTTCAAGTTAAACAAATCTACGTGCAATGGATAGCTGAGTGTATATTGCTTTCTTTTGGTAAGAAATATGTCGATGTTTTATTTCATTTTATGCTTTGCAATTTCATATGAAATTTTCAGAATTATGAAGTTGTGGAGAGCACTAATTATGTGTTTTCTTTTCGTCACAGGTTTATCGGGGATGTGTGCATGCGGCGACATATGGTACAAGAAGATGGCTAGTGCTGTGCACATAGCATTCCTTCACTCCAAATGTATATACGTGCAACGGGCAGCAACGTGAATATTCGTTTTTGGGAAGTTATATCTCGATGATTGAATACTTTTGTATTATGCTTTACGAATTCAGATGAAATTTACAGGCTGAAGATGCGGCCGAGTGTACTAATCTATTTCTTTTGTTTGGTCACAGGATCGTATGGGATGTGTGAATACGGGGACATGTTCTACGAGAAAATCGCTAGTGCTGTGCACATAGCATTTCTTCAAGTTAAACAAATCTACGTGCAATGGATAGGTGAGTGTATATTGCTTTGTTTTGGTAAGAAATATGTCGATGTTTTATTTCATTTTATGCTTTACAAATTCATAAGAAATTTTCAGAATTATGAAGTTGTGGAGAGCACTAATTATGTGTTTTCTTTTCGTCACAGGTTCATCGGGGATGAGTGCATGCGGCGACATATGGTACAAGAACATGGCTAGTGCTGTGCACATAGCATTCCTTCACTCCAAATGTATATACGTGCAACTGGCAGCAACGTGAATATTCGTTTTTGGGAAGTGATATCTCGATGATTGAATACTTTTGTATTATGCTTTACGAATTCAGCTGAAATTTACAGACTGATGATGCGGTCGCGTGTACTAATCTATTTCTTTTCTTTCGTCACAGGATCGTATGGGATGTGTGAATATGGGGACATGTTCTACGAGAATATCGCTAGTGCTGTGCACATAGCATTTCTTCAAATTAAACAAATCTACGTGGAATGGATAGCTGAGTGTATATTGCTTTCTTTTGGTAAGAAATATGTCGATATTTTATTTCATTTTATGCTTTACAAATTCATATGAAATTTTCAGAATTATCAAGTTGTGGAGAGCACTAATTATGTGTTTTCTTTTCGTCACAGGTTTATCGGGGATGAGTGCATGCGGCGACATATGGTACAAGAAGATGGCTAGTGCTGTGCACATAGCATTCCTTCACTCCAAATGTATATACGTGCAACGGGCAGCAACGTGAATATTCGTTTTTGGGAAGTTATATCTCGATGATTGAATACTTTTGTATTATGCTTTACGAATTCAGCTGAAATTTACAGACTGATGATGCGGTCGCGTGTACTAATCTATTTCTTTTCTTTCGTCACAGGATCGTATGGGATGTGTGAATACGGGGACATGTTCTACGAGAATATCGCTAGTGCTGTGCGCATAGCATTTCTTCAAATTAAACAAATCTACGTGCAATGGATAGCTGAGTGTATATTGCTTTCTTTTGGTAAGAAATATGTCGATATTTTATTTCATTTTATGCTTTACAAATTCATATGAAATTTTCAGAATTATGAAGGTGTGGAGAGCACTAATTATGTGTTTTCTTTTCCTCACAGGTTCATCGGGGATGAGTGCATGCGTCGACATATGGTACAAGAAGATGGCTAGTGCTGTGCACATAGCATTCCTTCACTCCAAATGTATATACGTGCAACGGGCAGCAACGTGAATACTCGTTTTTGGGAAGTGATATCTCGATGATTGAATACTTTTGTATTATGCTTTACGAATTCAGCTGAAATTTACAGACTGATGATGCGGTCGCGTGAACTAATCTATTTCTTTTCTTTCATCACAGGATCGTATGGGATGTGTGAATACGGGGACATGTTCTACGAGAATATCGCTAGTGCTGTGCACATAGCATTTCTTCAAATTAAACAAATCTACGTGCAATGGATAGCTGAGTGTATATTGCTTTCTTTTGGTAAGAAATATGTCGATGTTTTATTTCATTTTATGCTTCACAAATTCATATGAAATTTTCAGAATTATGAAGTTGTGGAGAGCACTAATTATGTGTTTTCTTTTCGTCACAGGTTCATCGGGGATGAGTGCATGCGGCGACATATGGTACAAGAAGATGGCTAGTGCTGTGCACATAGCATTCCTTCACTCCAAATGTATATACGTGCAACGGGCAGCAACGTGAATATTCGATTATGGGAAGTGATATCTCGATGATTGAATACTTTTGTATTATGCTTTACGAATTCAGCTGATATTTACAGGCTGATGATGCGGCCGAGTGTACTAATCTATTTCTTTTCTTTCGTCACAGGATCGTATGGGATGTGTGAATACGGGGACATGTTCTACGAGAATATCGCTAGTGCTGTGCACATAGCATTTCTTCAAATTAAACAAGTCTACGTGCAATGGATAGCTGAGTGTATATTGCTTTCTTTTGGTAAGAAATACGTCGATATTTTATTTCATTTTATGCTTTACAAATTCATATGAAATTTTCAGAATTATGAAGTTGTGGAGAGCACTAATTATGTGTTTTCTTTTCGTCACAGGTTCATCGGGGATGAGTGCATGCGTCGACATATGGTACAAGAAGATGGCTAGTGCTGTGCACATAGTATTCCTTCACTCCAAATGTATATACGTGCAACGGGCAGCAACGTGAATATTCGATTTTGGGAAGTGATATCTCGATGATTGAATACTTTTGTATTATGCTTTACGAATTCAGATGAAATTTACAGGCTGAAGATGCGGCCGAGCGTACTAATCTATTTCTTTTGTTTGGTCACAGGATCGTATGTGATGTGTGAATACGGGGACATGTTCTACGAGAAAATCGCTAGTGCTGTGCACATAGCATTTCTTCAAGTTAAACAAATCTACGTGCAATGGATAGCTGAGTGTATATTGCTTTCTTTTGGTAAGAAATATGTCGATATTTTATTTCATTTTATTCTTTACAAATTCATATGAAATTTTCAGAATTATGTAGTTGTGGAGAGCACTAATTATGTGTTTTCTTTTCGTCACAGGTTCATCGGGGATGAGTGCATGCGGCGACATATGGTACAAGTAGATGGCTAGTGCTGTGCACATAGCATTCCTTCACTCCAAATGTATATACGTGCAACGGGCAGCAACGTGAAAATTCGTTTTTGGGAAGTGATATCTCGATGATTGAATACTTTTGTATTATGCTTTACGAATTCAGCTGAAATTTACAGACTGATGATGCGGTCGCGTGTACTAATCTATTTCTTTTCTTTCGTCACAGGATCGTATGGGATGTGTGAATACGGGGACATGTTCTACGAGAATATCGCTAGTGCTGTGCACATAGCATTTCTTCAAATTAAACAAATCTACGTGCAATGGATAGCTGAGTGTATATTGCTTTCTTTTGGTAAGAAATATGTCGATCTTTTAATTCATTCTATTCTTTACAAATTCATATGAAATTTTCAGAATCATCAAGCTGTGGAGAGCACTAATTATGTGTTTTCTTTTCGTCACAGGTTCATCGGGGATGAGTGCATGCGGCGACATATGGTACAAGAAGATGGCTAGTGCTGTGCACATAGCATTCCTTCACTCCAAATGAATATACGTGCAACGGGCAGCAACGTGAATATTCGTTTTTGGGAAGTGATATCTCGATGATTGAATACTTTTGTATTATGCTTTACGAATTCAGCTGAAATTTACAGACTGATTATGCGGTCGCGTGTACTAATCTATTTCTTTTCTTTCGTCACAGGATCGTATGGGATGTGTGAATACGGGGACAAGTTCTACGAGAATATCGCTAGTGCTGTGCACATAGCATTTCTTCAAATTAAACAAATCTACGTGCAATGGATAGCTGAGTGTATATTGCTTTCTTCTGGTAAGAAATATGTCGATATTTTATTTCATTTTATGCTTTACAAATTCATATGAAATTTGCAGAATTATGAAGTTGTGGAGAGCACTAATTATGTGTTTTCTTTTCGTCACAGGTTCATCGGGGATAAGTGCATGCGGCGACATATGGTACAAGAAGATGGCTAGTGCTGTGCACATAGCATTCCTTCACTCCAAATGTATGTACGTGCAACGGGCAGCAACGTGAATATTCGATTTTGGAAGTGATATCTCGATGATTGAATAATTTTGTATTATGCTTTACGAATTCAGATGAAATTTACAGGCTGAAGATGCGGCCGAGTGTACTAACCTATTTCTTTTGTTTGGTCACAGGATCGTATGGGATGTGTGAATACGGGGACATGTTCTACGAGAATATCGCCAGTGCTGTGCACATAGCATTACTTCAAATTAAACAAATCTACGTGCAATGGATAGCTGAGTGTATATTGCTTTATTTTGGTAAGAAATAATGCGATATTTTATTTCATTTTACGCTTTACAAATTCATATGAAATTTTCAGAATTATGAAGTTGTGGCGAGCACTAATTATGTGTTTCTTTTCGTCACAGGTTCATCGGGGATGAGTGCATGCGGCGACATATGGTACAAGAAGATGGCAAGTGCTGTGCACATAGCATTCCTTCACTCCAAATGTATATACGTGCAACGGGCAGCAACGTGTATATTCGTTATTGGGAAGTGATATCTCGATGATTGAATACTTTTGTATTATGCTTTACGAATTCAGATGAAATTTACAGACTGAAGATGCGGCCGAGTGTACTAATCTATTTCCTTTGTTTGGTCACAGGATCGTATGAGATGTGTGAATACGGGGACATGTTCTACGAGAATATCGCTAGTGCTGTGCACATAGCATTTCTTCAAATTAAACAAATCTACGTGCAAGGGATAGCTGAGTGTATATTGCTTTCTTTTGGTAAGAAATATGTCGATATTTTATTTCATTTTATTCTTTACAAATTCATATGAAATTTTCAGAGTTATGAAGTTGTGGAGAGCACTAATTATGTGTTTTGTTTTCGTCACAGATTTCATCGGGGATAAGTGCATGCGGCGACAAATGGTACAAGAAGATGGCTAGTGCTGTGCACATAGCATTCCTTCACTCCAAATATATATACGTGCAACGGGCAGCAACGTGAATATTCGTTATTGGGAAGTGATATCTCGATGATTGAATACTTTTGTATTATGCTTTACGAATTCAGATAGAATTTACAGGCTGAAGATGCGGCCGAGTGTACTAATCTATTTCTTTTGTTTGGTCACAGGATCGTATGGGATCTGTGAATACGGGGACATGTTCTACGAGAATATCGCTAGTGCTGTGCACATAGCATTTCTTCAAGTTAAACAAATCTACGTGCAATGGATAGCTGAGTGTATATTGCTTTCTTTTGGTAGGAAATATGTCGATATTTTATTTCATTTTATGCTTTACAAATTCATAAGAAATTTTCAGAATTATGAAGTTGTGGAGAGCACTAATTATGTGTTTTCTTTTCGTCACAGGTTCATCGGGGATAAGTGCATGCGGCGACATATGGTACAAGAAGATGGCTAGTGCTGTGCACATAGCATTCCTTCACTCCAAATGTATATACGAGCAACGGGCAGCAACGTGAATATTCGATTTTGGAAGCGATATCTCGATGATTGAATAATTTTGTATTATGCTTTACGAATTCAGATGAAATTTACAGGCTGAAGATGCGGCCGAGTGTACTAATCTATTTCTTTTGTTTGGTCACAGGATCGTATGGGATGTGTGAATACGGTGACATGTTCTACTAGAATATCGCTAGTGCTGTGCACATAGCATTTCTTCAAGTTAAACAAATCTACATGCAATGGATAGCTGAGAGTATATTGCTTTCTTTTGGTAAGAAATATGTCGATATTTTATTTCATTTTATGCTTTACAAATTCATATGAAATTTTCAGAATTATGAAGTTGTGGAGAGCACTAATTATGTGTTTTCTTTTCGTCACAGGTTCATCGGGGATAAGAGCATGCGGCGACATATGGTACAAGAAGATGGCTAGTGCTGTGCACATAGCATTCCTTCACTCCAAAAGTTTATACGTGCAACGGGCAGCAACGTGAATATTCGATTTTGGAAGTGATATCTCGATGATTGAATAATTTTGTATTATGCTTTACGAATTCAGATGAAATTTACAGGCTGAAGATGCGGCCGAGTGTACTAATCTATTTCTTTTGTTTGGTCACAGGATCGTATGGGATGTGTGAATACGGGGACATGTTCTACGAGAATATCGCTAGTGCTGTGTACATAGCATTTCTTCAAGTTAAACAAATCTACGTGCAATGGATAGCTGAGTGTATATTGCTTTCTTTTGGTAAGAAATATGTTGATATTTTAATTCATTTTATGCTTTACAAATTCATATGAGATTTGCAGAATTATGAAGTTGTGGAGAGCACTAATTACGTGTTTTCTTTTCGTCACGGGTTCATCGGGGATGAGTGCATGTGGTGACATATGGTACAAGAAGATGGCTAGTGCTGTGCACATAGCATTCCTTCACTCCAAATGTATATACGTGCAACGGGCAGCAACGTGAATATTCGATTTTGGAAGTGATATCTCGATGATTGAATAATTTTGTATTATGCTTTACGATGAAATTTACAGGCTGAAGATGCGGCCGAGTGTACGAATCTATTTCTTTTGTTTGGTCACAGGATCGTATGGGATGTGTGAATACGGGGACATGTTCTACGAGAAAATCGCTAGTGCTGTGCACATAGCATTTCTTCAAGTTAAACAAATCTACGTGCAATGGATAGCTGAGTGTATATTGCTTTCTTTTGGTAAGAAATATGTCGATATTTTATTTCATTTTATGCTTTACAAATTTATATGAATTTTCAGAATTATGAGGTTGTGGAGAGCACTAATTAAGTGTTTTCTTTTCGTCACAGGTTCATCGGGGATAAGTGCATGCGGCGACATATGGTACAAGAAGATGGCTAGTGCTGTGCACATAGCATTCCTTCACTCCAAATGTGTATACGTGCAACGGGCAGCAACGTGAATATTCGTTTTTGGGAAGTGATATCTCGATGATTGAATACTTTTGTATTATGCTTTACGAATTCAGCTGAAATTTACAGACTGATGATGCGGCTGAGTGTACTAATCTATTTCTTTTGTTTGGTCACAGGATCGTATGGGATGTGTGAATACGGGGACATGTTCTACGAGAATATCGCTAGTGCTGTGCACATAGCATTTCTTCAAATTAAACAAATCTACGTGCAATGGATAGCTGAGTGTATATTGCTTTCTTTTGGTAAGAAATATGTCGATATTTTATTTCATTTTATGCTTTACAAATTCATATGAAATTTTCAGAATTATGAAGTTGTGGAGAGCACTAATTATGTGTTTTCTTTTCCTCACAGGTTCATCGGGGATGAGTGCATGCGTCGACATATGGTACAAGAAGATGGCTAGTGCTGTGCACATAGCATTCCTTCACTCCAAATGTATATACGTGCAACGGGCAGCAACGTGAATCTTCGATTTTGGAAGTGATATCTCGATGATTGAATACTTTTGTATTATGCTTTACGAATTCAGCTGAAATTTACAGACTGATGATGCGGCTGAGTGTACTAATCTATTTCTTTTGTTTGGTCACATTATCGTATGGGATGTGTGAATACGGGGACATGTTCTACGAGAATATCGCTAGTGCTGTGCACATAGCATTTCTTCAAATTAAACAAATCTACGTGCAATGGATAGTTGAGTGTATATTGCTTTCTTTTGGTAAGAAATATGTCGATCTTTTATTTCATTTTATTCTTTACAAATTCATATGAAATTTTCAGAATTATGAAGTTGTGGAGAGCACTAATTATGTGTTTTCTTTTCGTCACACGTTCATCGGGGATGAGTGCATGCGGCGACATATGGTACAAGAAGATGGCTAGTGCTGTGCACATAGCATTCCTTCACTCCAAATGTATATACGTGCAACGGGCAGCAACGTGAATATTCGTTTTTGGGAAGTGATATCTCGATGATTGAATACTTTTGTATTATGCTTTACGAATTCAGCTGAAATTTACAGACTGATGATGCGGTCGCGTGAACTAATCTATTTCTTTCCTTTCGTCACAGGATCGTATGGGATGTGTGAATACGGGGACATGTTCTACGAGAATATCGCTAGTGCTGTGCACATAGCATTTCTTCAAATTAAACAAATCTACGTGCAATGGATAGCTGAGTGTATATTGCTTTCTTTTGGTAAGAAATATGTCGATATTTTATTTCATTTTATGCTTTACAAATTCATATGAAATTTTCAGAATTATGAAGTTGTGGAGAGCACTAATTATGTGTTTTCTTTTCGTCACAGGTTCATCGGGGATGAGTGCATGCGGCGACATATGGTACAAGAAGATGGCTAGTGCTGTGCACATAGCATTCCTTCACTCCAAATGTATATACGTGCAACGGGCAGCAACGTGAATATTCGATTTTGGAAGTGATATCTCGATGATTGAATAATTTTGTATTATGCTTTACGAATTCAGATGAAATTTACAGGCTGAAGATGCGGCCGAGTGTACTAATCTATTTCTTTTGTTTGGTCACAGGATCGTATGGGATGTGTGAATACGGGGACATGTTCTACGAGAATATCGCTAGTGCTGTGCACATAGCATTTCTGCAAATTAAACAAATCTACATGCAATGGATAGCTGAGTGTATATTGCTTTCTTTTGGTAAGAAATATGTCGATCTTTTATTTCATTTTATTCTTTACAAATTCATATGAAATTTTCAGAATTATGAAGCTGTGGAGAGCACTAATTATGTGTTTTCTTTTCGTCACAGGTTCATCGGGGATGAGTGCATGCGGCGACATATGGTACAAGAAGATGGCTAGTGCTGTGCACATAGCATTCCTTCACTCCAAATGTATATACGTGCAACGAGCAGCAACGTGAATATTCGTTTTAGGGAAGTGATATCTCGATGATTGAATACTTTTGTATTATGCTTTACGAATTCAGCTGAAATTTACAGACTGATGATGCGGTCGCGTGTACTAATCTATTTCTTTTCTTTCGTCACAGGATCGTATGGGATGTGTGAATACGGGGACATGTTCTACGAGAGTATCGCTAGTGCTGTGCACATAGCATTTCTGCAAATTAAACAAATCTACATGCAATGGATAGCTGAGTGTATATTGCTTTCTTTTGGTAAGAAATATGTCGATCTTTTATTTCATTTTATTCTTTACAAATTCATATGAAATTTTCAGAATTATGAAGCTGTGGAGAGCACTAATTATGTGTTTTCTTTTCGTCACAGGTTCATCGGGGATGAGTGCATGCGGCGACATATGGTACAAGAAGATGGCTAGTGCTGTGCACATAGCATTCCTTCACTCCAAATGTATATACGTGCAACGGGCAGCAACGTGAATATTCGATTTTGGAAGTGATATCTCGATGATTAAATGATTTTGTATTATGCTTTACGAATTCAGATGAAATTTACAGGCTGAAGATGCGGCCGAGTGTACTAATCTATTTCTTTTGTTTGGTCACAGGATCGTATGGGATGTGTGAATACGGGGTCATGTTCTACGAGAATATCGCTAGTGCTGTGCACATAGCATTTCTTCAAATTAAACAAATCTACGTGCAATGGATAGCTGAGGGTATATTGCTTTCTTTTGGTAAGAAATAATGCGATATTTTATTTCATTTTATGCTTTACAAATTCATATGAAATTTTCAGAATTATGAAGTTGTGGCGAGCACTAATTATGTGTTTCTTTTCGTCACAGTTTCATCGGGGATGAGTGCATGCGGCGACATATGGTACAAGAAGATGGCAAGTGCTGTGCACATAGCATTCCTTCACTCCAAATGTATATACGTGCAGCGGGCAGCAACGTGTATATTCGTTATTGGGAAGTGATATCTCGATGATTGAATACTTTTGTATTATGCTTTACGAATTCAGATGAAATTTACAGACTGAAGATCCGGCCGAGTGTACTAATCTATTTCCTTTGTTTGGTCACAGGATCGTATGGGATGTGTGAATACGGGGACATGTTCTACGAGAATATCGCTAGTGCTGTGCACATAGCATTTCTTCAAATTAAACAAATCTACGTGCAAGGGATAGCTGAGTGTATATTGCTTTCTTTTGGTAAGAAATATGTCGATATTTTATTTCATTTTATTCTTTACAAATTCATATGAAATTTTCAGAGTTATGAAGTTGTGGAGAGCACTAATTATGTGTTTTGTTTTCGTCGCAGATTTCATCGGGGATAAGTGCATGCGGCGACAAATGGTACAAGAAGATGGCTAGTGCTGTGCACATAGCATTCCTTCACTCCAAATATATATACGTGCAACGGGCAGCAACGTGAATATTCGTTATTGGGAAGTGATATCTCGATGATTGAATACTTTTGTATTATGCTTTACGAATTCAGATAGAATTTACAGGCTGAAGATGCGGCCGAGTGTACTAATCTATTTCTTTTGTTTGGTCACAGGATCGTATGGGATGTGTGAATACGGGGACATGTTCTACGAGAATATCGCTAGTGCTGTGCACATAGCATTTCTTCAAGTTAAACAAATCTACGTGCAATGGATAGCTGAGTGTATATTGCTTTCTTTTGGTAAGAAATATGTCGATATTTTATTTCATTTTATGCTTTACAAATTCATATGAAATTTTCAGAATTATGAAGTTGTGGAGGGCACTAATTATGTGTTTTCTTTTCGTCACAGGTTCATCGGGGATAAGTGCATGCGGCGACATATGGTACAAGAAGATGGCTAGTGCTGTGCACATAGCATTCCTTCACTCCAAATGTATATACGTGCAACGGGCAGCAATGTGAATATTCGATTTTGGAAGTGATATCGCGATGATTCAATAATTTTGTATTATGCTTTACGAATTCAGATGAAATTTACAGGCTGAAGATGCGGCCGAGTGTACTAATCTATTTCTTTTGTTTGGTCACAGGATCGTATGGGATCTGTGAATACGGGGACATGTTCTACGAGAATATCGCTAGTGCTGTGCACATAGCATTTCTTCAAGTTAAACAAATCTACGTGCAATGGATAGCTGAGTGTATATTGCTTTCTTTTGGTAGGAAATATGTCGATATTTTATTTCATTTTATGCTTTACAAATTCATATGAAATTTTCAGAATTATGAAGTTGTGGAGAGCACTAATTAAGTGTTTTCTTTTCGTCACAGGTTCATCGGGGATAAGTGCATGCGGCGACATATGGTACAAGAAGATGGCTAGTGCTGTGCACATAGCATTCCTTCACTCCAAATGTATATACGTGCAACGGGCAGCAACGTGAATATTCGATTTTGGAAGTGATATCTCGATGATTGAATATTTTTGTATTATGCTTTACGAATTCAGATGAAATTTACAGGCTGAAGATGCGGCCGAGTGTACTAATCTATTTCTTTTGTTTGGTCACAGGATCGTACGGGATGTGTGAATATGGTGACATGTTCTACTAGAATATCGCTAGTGCTGTGCACATAGCATTTCTTCAAGTTAGACAAATCTACATGCAATGGATAGCTGAGTGTATATTGCTTTCTTTTGGTAAGAAATATGTCGATATTTTATTTCATTTTATGCTTTACAAATTCATATGTAATTTTCAGAATTATGAAGTTGTGGAGAGCACTAATTATGTGTTTTCTTTTCGTCACAGGTTCATCGGGGATAAGAGCATGCGGCGACATATGGTACAAGAAGATGGCTAGTGCTGTGCACATAGCATTCCTTCACTCCAAAAGTATATACGTGCAACGGGCAGCAACGTGAATATTCGATTTTGGAAGTGATATCTCGATGATTGAATAATTTTGTATTATGCTTTACGAATTCAGATGAAATTTACAGGCTGAAGATGCGGCCGAGTGTACTAATCTATTTCTTTTGTTTGGTCACAGGATCGTATGGGATGTGTGAATACGGGGACATGTTCTACGAGAATATCGCTAGTGCTGTGTACATAGCATTTCTTCAAGTTAAACAAATCTACGTGCAATGGATAGCTGAGTGTATATTGGTTTCTTTTGGTAAGAAATATGT
Organism: Schistocerca americana; assembly: GCF_021461395.2. Lineage (NCBI taxonomy): Eukaryota > Metazoa > Arthropoda > Insecta > Orthoptera > Acrididae > Schistocerca > Schistocerca americana. The sequence continues at coordinate 851,796,697 of NC_060122.1, read as the reverse complement.
TGATATTTTATTTCATTTTATGCTTTACAAATTCATATGAAATTTGCAGAATTACGAAGTTGTGGAGAGCACTAATTAAGTGTTTTCTTTTCGTCACAGGTTCATCGGGGATGAGTGCATGTGGCGACATATGGTACAAGAAGATGGCTAGTGCTGTGCACATAGCATTCCTTCACTCCAAATGTATATACGTGCAACGGGCAGCAACGTGAATATTCGACTTTGGAAGTGATATCTCGATGATTGAATAAGTTTGTATTATGCTTTACGATGAAATTTACAGGCTGAAGATGCGGCCGAGTGTACTAATCTATTTCTTTTGTTTGGTCACAGGATCGTATGGGATGTGTGAATACGGGGACATGTTCTACGAGAATATCGCTAGTGCTGTGCACATAGCATTTCTTCAAGTTAAACAAATCTACGTGCAATGGATAGCTGAGTGTATATTGCTTTCTTTTGGTAAGAAATATGTCGATATTTTATTTCATTTTATGCTTTACAAATTCATATGAAATTTTCAGAATTATGAAGTTGTGGAGAGCACTAATTAAGTGTTTTCTTTTCGTCACAGGTTCATCGGGGATAAGTGCATGCGGCGACATATGGTACAAGAAGATGGCTAGTGCTGTGCACATAGCATTCCTTCACTCCAAATGTATATACGTGCAATGGGCAGCAACGTGAATATTCGATTTTGGGAAGTGATATCTCGATGATTGAATACTTTTGTATTATGCTTTACGAATTCAGATGAAATTTACAGGCCGAAGATGCGGCCGAGCGTACTAATCTATTTCTTTTGTTTGGTCACAGGATCGTATGGGATGTGTGAATACGGGGACATGTTCTACGAGAAAATCGCTAGTGCTGTGCACATAGCATTTCATCAAGTTAAACAAATCTACGTGCAATGGATAGCTGAGTGTATATTGCTTTCTTTTGGTAAGAAATATGTCGATACCTTTTTCATTTTATTCTTTACAAATTCATATGAAATTTTCAGAATTATGAAGTTGTGGAGAGCACTAATTATGTGTTTTCTTTTCGTCACAGGTTCATCGGGGATGAGTGCATGCGGCGACATATGGTACAAGAAGATGGCTAGTGCTGTGCACATAGCATTCCTTCACTCCAAATGTGTATACGTGCAACGGGCAGCAACGTGAATATTCGTTTTTGGGAAGTGAAATCTCGATGATTGAATACTTTTGTATTATGCTTTACGAATTCAGCTGAAATTTACAGACTGATGATGCGGTCGCGTGTACTAATCTATTTCTTTTCTTTCGTCATAGGATCGTATGGGATGTGTGAATACGGGGACATGTTCTACGAGAATATCGCTAGTGCTGTGCACATAGCATTTCTTCAAATTAAACAAATCTACGTGGAATGGATAGCTGAGTGTATATTGCTTTCTTTTGGTAAGAAATATGTCTATATTTTGTTTCATTTTATGCTTTACAAATTCATATGAAATTTTCAGAATTATGAAGTTGTGGAGAGCACTAATTATGTGTTTTCTTTTCGTCACAGGTTCATCGGGGATGAGTGCATGTGGCGACATATGGTACAAGAAGATGGCTAGTGCTGTGCACATAGCATTCCTTCACTCCAAATGTATATACGTGCAACGTGCAGCAACGTGAATATTCGTTTTTGGGAAGTGATATTTCGATGATTGAATACTTTTGTATTATGCTTTACGAATTCAGCTGAAATTTACAGACTGATGATGCGGTCGCGTGTACTAATCTACTTCTTTTCTTTCGTCACAGGATCGTATGGGATGTGTGAATACGGGGACATGTTCTACGAGAATATCGCTAGTGCTGTGCACATAGCATTTCTTCAAATTAAACAAATCTACGTGCAATGGATAGCTGAGTGTATATTGCTTTCTTTTGGTAAGAAATATGTCGATATTTTATTTCATTTTATGCTTTACAAATTCATATGAAATTTTCAGAATTATGAAGTTGTGGAGAGCATTAATTATGTGTTTTCTTTTCCTCACAGGTTCATCGGGGATGAGTGCATGCGTCGACATATGGTACAAGACGATGGCTAGTGCTGTGCACATAGCATTCCTTCACTCCAAATGTATATACGTGCAACGGGCAGCAACGTGAATCTTCGATTTTGGAAGTGATATCTCGATGATTGAATACTTTTGTATTATGCTTTACGAATTCAGCTGAAATTTACAGACTGATGATGCGGCTGAGTGTACTAATCTATTTCTTTTGTTTGGTCACAGGATCGTATGGGATGTGTGAATACGGGGACATGTTCTACAAGAATATCGCTAGTGCTGTGCACATAGCATTTCTTCAAATTACACAAATCTACGTGCAATGGATAGTTGAGTGTATATTGCTTTCTTTTGGTAAGAAATATGTCGATCTTTTATTTCATTTTATTCTTTACAAATTCATATGAAATTTTCAGAATTATGAAGTTGTGGAGAGCACTAATTATGTGTTTTCTTTTCGTCACAGGTTCATCGGGGATGAGTGCATGTGGCGACATACGGTACAAGAAGATGGATAGTGCTATGCACATAGCATTTCTTCACTCCAAATGTACATACGTGCAACAGGCAGCAACGTGAATATTCGATTTTGGGAAGTGATACCTCGATGATTGAATACTTTTGTATTATGCTTTACGAATTCAGATTAAATTTACAGACTGAAGATGCGGCCGAATGTACTAATCTATTTCTTTTGTTTGGTTACAGGATCGTATGGGATGTGTGAATACGGGGACATGTTCTACGAGAATATCGCTAGTGCTGTGCAAATAGCATTTCTTCAAATTAAACAAATCTACGTGCAATGGATAGCTGAGTGTATATTGCTTTCTTTGGTAAGAAATATGTCGATATTTTATTTCATTTTATGCTTTACAAATTCATACGAAATTTTCAGAATTATGAAGTTGTGGAGAGCACTAATTATGTGTTTTCTTTTCGTCACAGTTTCATCGGGAATGAGTGCATGCGGCGACATATGGTACAAGAAGATGGATAGTGCTGTGCACATAGCATTCCTTCACTCCAAATGTATATACGTGCAACGGGCAGCAACGTAATTATTAGATTTTGGGAAGTGATATCTCGATGATTGAATACTTTTGTATTATGCTTTACGAATTCAGCTGATATTTACAGGCTGATGATGCGGTCGAGTGTACTAATCTATTTCTTTTCTTTCGTCACAGGATCGTATGGGATGTGTGAATACGGGGACATGTTCTACGAGAATATCGCTAGTGCTGTGCACATAGCATTTCTTCAAATTAAACAAATCTACGTGCAATGGATAGCTGAGTGTATATTGCTTTCTTCTGGTAAGAAATATGTCGATATTTTATTTCATTTTATGCTTTACAAATTCATATGAAATTTGCAGAATTATGAAGTTGTGGAGAGCACTAATTATGTGTTTTCTTTTCGTCACAGGTTCATCGGGGATAAGTGCATGCGGCGACATATGGTACAAGAAGATGGCTAGTGCTGTGCACATAGCATTCCTTCACTCCAAATGTATATACGTGCAACGGGCAGCAACGTGAATATTCGATTTTGGAAGTGATATCTCGATGATTAAATGATTTTGTATTATGCTTTACGAATTCAGATGAAATTTACAGGCTGAAGATGCGGCCGAGTGTACTAATCTATTTCTTTTGTTTGGTCACAGGATCGTATGGGATGTGTGAATACGGGGACATGTTCTACGAGAATATCGCTAGTGCTGTGCACATAGCATTTCTTCAAATTAAACAAATCTACGTGCAATGGATAGCTGAGTGTATATTGCTTTCTTTTGGTAAGAAATAATGCGATATTTTATTTCATTTTATGCTTTACAAATTCATATGAAATTTTCAGAATTATGAAGTTGTGGCGAGCACTAATTATGTGTTTCTTTTCGTCACAGGTTCATCGGGGATGAGTGCATGCGGCGACATATGGTACAAGAAGATGGCAAGTGCTGTGCACATAGCATTCCTTCACTCCAAATGTATATACGTGCAGCGGGCAGCAACGTGTATATTCGTTATTGGGAAGTGATATCTCGATGATTGAATACTTTTGTATTATGCTTTACGAATTCAGATGAAATTTACAGACTGAAGATCCGGCCGAGTGTACTAATCTATTTCCTTTGTTTGGTCACAGGATCGTATGGGATGTGTGAATACGGGGACATGTTCTACGAGAATATCGCTAGTGCTGTGCACATAGCATTTCTTCAAATTAAACAAATCTACGTGCAAGGGATAGCTGAGTGTATATTGCTTTCTTTTGGTAAGAAATATGTCAATATTTTATTTCATTTTATTCTTTACAAATTCATATGAAATTTTCAGAGTTATGAAGTTGTGGAGAGCACTAATTATGTGTTTTGTTTTCGTCACAGATTTCATCGGGGATAAGTGCATGCGGCGACAAATAGTACAAGAAGATGGCTAGTGCTGTGCACATAGCATTCCTTCACTCCAAATATATATACGTGCAACGGGCAGCAACGTGAATATTCGTTATTGGGAAGTGATATCTCGATGATTGAATACTTTTGTATTATGCTTTACGAATTAAGATGGAATTTACAGGCTGAAGATGCGGCCGAGTGTACTAATCTATTTCTTTTGTTTGGTCACAGGATCGTATGGGATGTGTGAATACGGGGACATGTTCTACGAGAATATCGCTAGTGCTGTGCACATAGCATTTCTTCATGTTAAACAAATCTACGTGCAATGGATAGCTGAGTGTATATTGCTTTCTTTTGGTAAGAAATATGTCGATATTTTATTTCATTTTATGCTTTACAAATTCATATGAAATTTTCAGAATTATGAAGTTGTGGAGGGCACTAATTATGTGTTTTCTTTTCGTCACAGGTTCATCGGGGATAAGTGCATGCGGCGACATATGGTACAAGAAGATGGCTAGTGCTGTGCACATAGCATTCCTTCACTCCAAATGTATATACGTGCAACGGGCAGCAATGTGAATATTCGATTTTGGAAGTGATATCTCGATGATTCAATAATTTTGTATTATGCTTTACGAATTCAGATGAAATTTACAGGCTGAAGATGCGGCCGAGTGTACTAATCTATTTCTTTTGTTTGGTCACAGGATCGTATGGGATCTGTGAATACGGGGACATGTTCTACGAGAATATCGCTAGTGCTGTGCACATAGCATTTCTTCAAGTTAAACAAATCTACGTGCAATGGATAGCTGAGTGTATATTGCTTTCTTTTGGTAGGAAATATGTCGATATTTTACTTCATTTTATGCTTTACAGATTCATATGAAATTTTCAGAATTACGAAGTTGTGGAGAGCACTAATTAAGTGTTTTCTTTTCGTCACAGGTTCATCGGGGATAAGTGCATGCGGCGACATATGGTACAAGAAGATGGCTAGTGCTGTGCACATAGCATTCCTTCACTCCAAATGTATATACGTGCAACGGGCAGCAACGTGAATATTCGATTTTGGAAGCGATATCTCGATGATTGAATATTTTTGTATTATGCTTTACGAATTCAGATGAAATTTACAGGCTGAAGATGCGGCCGAGTGTACTAATCTATTTCTTTTGTTTGGTCACAGGATCGTATGGGATGTGTGAATATGGTGACATGTTCTACTAGAATATCGCTAGTGCTGTGCACATAGCATTTCTTCAAGTTAAACAAATCTACATGCAATGGATAGCTGAGTGTATATTGCTTTCTTTTGGTAAGAAATATGTCGATATTTTATTTCATTTTATGCTTTACAAATTCATATGAAATTTTCAGAATTATGAAGTTGTGGAGAGCACTAATTATGTGTTTTCTTTTCGTCACAGGTTCATCGGGGATAAGAGCATGCGGCGACATATTTTACAAGAAGATGGCTAGTGCTGTGCACATAGCATTCCTTCACTCCAAAAGTATATACGTGCAACGGGCAGCAACGTGAATATTCGATTTTGGAAGTGATATCTCGATGATTGAATAATTTTGTATTATGCTTTACGAATTCAGATGAAATTTACAGGCTGAAGATGCGGCTGAGTGTACTAATCTATTTCTTTTGTTTGGTCACAGGATCGTATGGGATGTGTGAATACGGGGACATGTTCTACGAGAATATCGCTAGTGCTGTGTACATAGCATTTCTTCAAGTTAAACAAATCTACGTGCAATGGATAGCTGAGTGTATATTGGTTTCTTTTGGTAAGAAATATGTTGATATTTTATTTCATTTTATGCTTTACAAATTCATATGAAATTTGCAGAATTATGAAGTTGTGGAGAGCACTAATTGTTTTCTTTTCGTCACAGGTTCATCGGGGATGAGTGCATGTGGCGACATATGGTACAAGAAGATGGCTAGTGCTGTGCACATAGCATTCCTTCACTCCAAATGTATATACGTGCAACGGGCAGCAACGTGAATATTCGATTTTGGAAGTGATATCTCGATGATTGAATAATTTTGTATTATGCTTTACGATGAAATTTACAGGCTGAAGATGCGGCCGAGTGTACTAATCTATTTCTTTTGTTTGGTCACAGGATCGTATGGGATGTGTGAATACGGGGACATGTTCTACGAGAATATCGCTAGTGCTGTGCACACAGCATTTCTTCAAGTTAAACAAATCTACGTGCAATGGATAGCTGAGTGTATATTGCTTTCTTTTGGTAAGAAATATGTCGATATTTTATTTCATCTTATGCTTTACAAATTCATATGAAATTTTCAGAATTATGAAGTTGTGGAGAGCACTAATTAAGTGTTTCCTTTTCGTCACAGGTTCATCGGGGATAAGTGCATGCGGCGACATATGGTACAAGAAGATGGCTAGTGCTGTGCACATAGCATTCCTTCACTCCAAATGTATGTACGTGCAATGGGCAGCAACGTGAATATTCGATTTTGGGAAGTGATATCTCGATGATTGAATACTTTTGTATTATGCTTTACGAATTCAGATGAAATTTACAGGCCGAAGATGCGGCCGAGCTTACTAATCTATTTCTTTTGTTTGGTCACAGGATCGTATGGGATGTGTGAATACGGGGACATGTTCTACGAGAAAATCGCTAGTGCTGTGCACATAGCATTTCTTCAAGTTAAACAAATCTACGTGCAATGGATAGCTGAGTGTATATTGCTTTCTTTTGGTAAGAAATATGTCGATATCTTTTTCATTTTATTCTTTACAAATTCATATGAAATTTTCAGAATTATGAAGTTGTGGAGAGCACTAATTATGTGTTTTCTTTTCGTCACAGGTTCATCGGGGATGAGTGCATGCGGCGACATATGGTACAAGAAGATGGCTAGTGCTGTGCACATAGCATTCCTTCACTCCAAATGTGTATACGTGCAACGGGCAGCAACGTGAATATTCGTTTTTGGGAAGTGATATCTCGATGATTGAATACTTTTGTATTATGCTTTACGAATTCAGCTGAAATTTACAGACTGATGATGCGGTCGCGTGTACTAATCTATTTCTTTTCTTTCGTCATAGGATCGTATGGGATGTGTGAATACGGGGACATGTTCTACGAGAATATCGCTAGTGCTGTGCACATAGCATTTCTTCAAATTAAACAAATCTACGTGGAATGGATAGCTGAGTGTATATTGCTTTCTTTTGGTAAGAAATATGTCGATATTTTATTTCATTTTATGCTTTACAAATTCATATGAAATTTTCAGAATTATGAAGTTGTGGAGAGCACTAATTATGTGTTTTCTTTTCGTCACAGGTTCATCGGGGATGAGTGCATGCGGCGACATATGGTACAAGAAGATGGCTAGTGCTGTGCACATAGCATTCCTTCACTCCAAATGTATATACGTGCAACGGGCAGCAACGTGAATATTCGTTTTTGGGAAGTGATATTTCGATGATTGAATACTTTTGTATTATGCTTTACGAATTCAGCTGAAATTTACAGACTGATGATGCGGTCGCGTGTACTAATCTATTTCTTTTCTTTCGTCACAGGATCGTATGGGATGTGTGAATACGGGGACATGTTCTACGAGAATATCGCTAGTGCTGTGCACATAGCATTTCTTCAAATTAAACAAATCTACGTGCAATGGATAGCTGAGTGTATATTGCTTTCTTTTGGTAAGAAATATGTCGATATTTTATTTCATTTTATGCTTTACAAATTCATATGAAATTTTCAGAATTATGAAGTTGTGGAGAGCATTAATTATGTGTTTTCTTTTCCTCACAGGTTCATCGGGGATGAGTGCATGCGTCGACATATGGTACAAGAAGATGGCTAGTGCTGTGCACATAGCATTCCTTCACTCCAAATGTATATACGTGCAACGGGCAGCAACGTGAATCTTCGATTTTGGAAGTGATATCTCGATGATTGAATACTTTTGTATTATGCTTTACGAATTCAGCTGAAATTTACAGACTGATGATGCGGCTGAGTGTACTAATCTATTTCTTTTGTTTGGTCACAGGATCGTATGGGATGTGTGAATACGGGGACATGTTCTACAAGAATATCGCTAGTGCTGTGCACATAGCATTTCTTCAAATTACACAAATCTACGTACAATGGATAGTTGAGTGTATATTGCTTTCTTTTGGTAAGAAATATGTCGATCTTTTATTTCATTTTATTCTTTACAAATTCATATGAAATTTTCAGAATTATGAAGTTGTGGAGAGCACTAATTATGTGTTTTCTTTTCGTCACAGGTTCATCGGGGATGAGTGCATGTGGCGACATACGGTACAAGAAGATGGATAGTGCTATGCACATAGCATTTCTTCACTCCAAATGTACATACGTGCAACAGGCAGCAACGTGAATATTCGATTTTGGGAAGTGATATCTCGATGATTGAATACTTTTGTATTATGCTTTACGAATTCAGATTAAATTTACAGACTGAAGATGCGGCCGAATGTACTAATCTATTTCTTTTGTTTGGTTACAGGATCGTATGGGATGTGTGAATACGGGGACATGTTCTACGAGAATATCGCTAGTGCTGTGCAAATAGCATTTCTTCAAATTAAACAAATCTACGTGCAATGGATAGCTGAGTGTATATTGCTTTCTTTGGTAAGAAATATGTCGATATTTTATTTCATTTTATGCTTTACAAATTCATACGAAATTTTCAGAATTATGAAGTTGTGGAGAGCACTAATTATGTGTTTTCTTTTCGTCACAGTTTCATCGGGGATGAGTGCATGCTGCGACATATGGTACAAGAAGATGGCTAGTTTTGTGCACATAGCATTCCTTCACTCCAAATGTATATACGTGCAACGGGCAGCAACGTGAATATTCGTTATTGGGAAGTGATATCCCGATGATTGAATACTTTTGAATTATGCTTTACGAATTCAGATGATATTTACAGACTGAAGATGCGGCCGAGTGCACTAATCTATTTCTTTTGTTTGGTCAGAGGATCGTATGGGATGTGTGAATTCGGGGACATGTTCTACGAGAATATCGCTAGTGCTGTGCACATAGCATTTCTTCAAATTAAACAAATCTACGTGCAATGGATAGCTGAGTGTATATTGCTTTCTTTTGGTAAGAAATATGTCGATATTTTCTTTCATTTTATGCTTTACAAATTCATATGAAATTTTCAGAATTATGAAGTTGTGGAGAGCACTAATTATGTGTTTTCTTTTCGTCACAGGGTCATGGGGGATGAGTGCATGTGGCGACATACGGTACAAGAAGATGGATAGTGCTGTGCACATAGCATTTCTTCACTCCAAATGTACATACGTGCAACAGGCAGCAACGTGAATATTCGATTTTGGGAAGTGATATCTCGATGATTGAATACTTTTGTATTATGCTTTACGAATTCAGATTAAATTTACAGACTGAAGATGCGGCCGAATGTACTAATCTATTTCTTTTGTTTGGTTACAGGATCGTATGGGATGTGTGAATACGGGGACATGTTCTACGAGAATATCGCTAGTGCTGTGCAAATAGCATTTCTTCAAATTAAACAAATCTACGTGCAATGGATAGCTGAGTGTATATTGCTTTCTTTGGTAAGAAATATGTCGATATTTTATTTCATTTTATGCTTTACAAATTCATATGAAATTTTCAGAATTATGAAGTTGTGAAGAGCACTAATTATGTGTTTTCTTTTCGTCGCAGGTTCATAGGGGAAGAGTGCAAGCGGCGACATATGGTACAAGAAGATGGCTAGTGCTGTGCACATAGCATTTCTTCACTCCAAATGTATTTACGTGCAACGGGCAGCAACGTGAATATTCGTTTTTGGGTAGTGTTATGTCGATGATTGAATACTTTTGTAGTATGTTTTACGAATTCAGATGAAATTTACAGACTGAAGATGCGGCCGAGTGTACTAGTCTATTTCTTTTGTTTGGTTACAGGCTCGTATGGGGTGTGTGAATACGGGGACATGTTCTACGAGAATATCGCTAGTGCTGTACACATAGCATTTCTTCAAATTAATCAAATCTACGTGCAATGGATAGCTGAGTGTATATTGCTTTCTTTGGTAAGAATTATGTCGATATTTTATTACATTTTATGCTTTACAATTTCATACGAAATTTGCAGAATTATGAAGTTGTGGAGAGCACTAATTATGTGTTTTCTTTTCGTCACAGTTTCATCGGGGATGAGTGCATGCGGAGACATATGGTACAAGAATGTGACTAGTGCTGTGCACATAGTATTCCTTCACTCCAAATGTATATACGTGCAACGGGCAGCAACGTGAATATTCAGTATTGGGAAGTGATATCTCGATGATTGAATACTTTTGTATTATGCTTTACGAATTCAGATGACATTTACGGACTGAAGATGCGGCCGAGTGTACTAATCTATTTCTTTTGTTTGGTTACAGGATCGTATGGGATTTGTGAATACGGGGACATGTTCTACGAGAATATTGCTAGTGCTGTGCACATAGCATTTCTTCAAATTAAAAAAATCTACGTGCAATGGATAGCTGAGTGTATATTTCTTTCTTTTGGTAAGAAATATGTCGATATTTTATTTCATTTTATGCTTTACAAATTCATACGAAATTTTCAGAATTATGAAGTTGTGGAGAGCACTGGTTATGTGTTTTCTTTTCGTCACAGGTTCATCGGGGATGAGTGCATGCGGCGACATATGGTCCAAGAAGATGGCTAGTGCTGTGCACATAGCATTTCTTCACTCCGAATGTATATATGTGCAACAGGCAGCAACGTGAATATTCGATTTTGAGAAGTGATATCTCGATGATTGAATACTTTTGTATTATGCTTTACGAATCCAGATTAAATTTACAGACTGAAGATGCGGCCGAGTGTACTAATCTTTTTTTTTTGTTTGGTTACAGGATCGTATGGGATGTGTGAATACGGGGACATATTCCACGAGAATATCGCTAGTGCTGTGCACATAGCATTTCTTCAAATTAAACAAATCTACGTTCAGTGGATAGCTGAGTGTATATTGCATTCTTTTGGTAAGAAATATGTCGATATTTAATTTCATTTTTTGCATTACTAATTCATATGAAATTTTCAGAACTATGAAGTTGTGGAGAGCACTAATTATGTGTTTTCTTTTCGTCACAGGTTCATCGGGGATGAGTGCAAGTGGCGACATATGGTACAAGAAGATGGCTAGTGCTGTGCACATAGCATTCCTTCACTCCAAATGTATATACGTGCAACGGGCAGCAACGTGAATATCCGATTTTGGGAAGTGATATCTCGTAGATTGAATACTTTTGTATTATGCTTTACAAATTCAGATTAAATTTACAGACTGAAGATGCGGCCGAGTGTACTAATCTATTTCTTTTGGTTGGTTACAGGATCGTATGGGACGTGTGAATACAGGAACATGTTCTACGAGAATATCGGAAGTTCTGTGCACATAGCATTTCTTCAAATTAAACTAATCTACGTGCAATGGATAGCTGAGTGTATGTTGCTTTCTTTTGGTAAGGAATATGTCGATATTTTATTTCATTTTATGTTTTAAAAATTCAAATGAAATTTTCAGAATTATGAAGTTGTGAAGAGCACTAATTATGTGTTTTCTTTTCGTTACAGGTTCATAGGGGAAGAGTGCATGCGGCGACATATGGTACAAGAAGATGGCTAGTGCTGTGCACATAGCATTCCTTCACTCCAAATGTATTTACGTGCAACGGGCAGCAACGTGAATATTCGTTTTTGGGAAGTGTTATGTCGATGATTGAATACTTTTGTATTATGCTTTACGAATTCAGATGAAATTTACAGACTGAAGATGCGGCCGAGTGTACTAGTCTATTTCTTTTGTTTGGTTACAGGATCGTATGGGATGTGTGAATACGGGGACATGTTCTACGAGAATATCGCTAGTGCTGTGCACATAGCAGTTCTTCAAATGAAACAAATCTACGTGCAATGGATAGCTGAGTGTATATTGGTTTCTTTTGGTAAGAAATATGTCGATATTTTATTTCACTTTATGCTTTACAAATTCATATGAAATTTTCAGAATTATGAAGTTGTGGAGAGCACGAATTATGCGTTTTCTTTTCGTCACAGATTCATCGGGAATGAGTGCATGCGGCGGCATATGGTACAAGAAGATGGCTAGTGCTGTGCACAAAGCATTCCTTGACTCCAAATGTATACACGTGCAACGGGCAGCAACGTGAATATTCGATTTTGGGAAGTGATATCTCGAAGATTGAATGCTTTTGTATTATGCTTTACGAATGCAGATGAAATTTACAGACTGAACATGCAGCCGAGTGTACTAATCTATTTCTTTTGTTTGGTTACAGGATCGTATGGGATTTGTGAATACGGTGACATGTTCTACGAGAATATCGCTAGTGCTGTGCACATAGCATTTCTTCAAATGAAACAAATCTACGTGCAATGGATAGCAGAGTGTATATTGCTTTCTTTTGGTAAGAAATGTGTCGATGCTTTATTTCATTTTATGCTTTACAAATTCATACGAAATTTTCAGAATTATGAAGTTGTGGAGAGCACTAATTATGTGTTTTCTTTTCGTCACAGGTTCATAGGGGATGAGTGCATGCGGCGACATATGGTCCAAGGAGATGGCTAGTGCTGTGCACATAGCATTTCTTCACTCCAAATGTATATACGTGCAATAGGCAGCAACGTGAATATTCGATTATGGGAAGTGATATCTCGATGATTGAATACTTTTGTATTATGCTTTACGAATTCAGATGAAATTTACAGACTGAAGATGCGGCCGAGTGTACTAATCTATTTCTTTTATTTGGTTACAGGATCGTATGGGATGTGTGAATACGGGGACATGTTCTACGAGAATATCGCTAGTGCTGTGCACATAGCATTTCTTCAAATTAAACAAATCTACGTGCAATGGATAGCTAAGTGTATATTGTTCTTTTGGTAAGAAATATGTCGATATTTTATTTCATTTTATTTTCTACAAGTTCATACGAAATTTTCAGAATTATGAAGTTGTGGAGAGCACAAATTATGTGTTTTCTTTTCGTCACAGTTTCATAGGGGATGAGTGCATGCGGCGACATATGGTCCAAGAAGATGGTTAGTGCTGTGCACATAGCATTTCTTCACTCCAAATGTATATACGTGCAACGGGCAGCAACGTGATTATTAGTTATTGGGAAGTGATATCTTGATGATTGAATACTTTTGAAGTATGCTTTACGAATTCAGATGAAATTTACAGACTGAAGATGCGGCCGAGTGTACTAATCTATTTCTTTTGGTTGGTCACAGGGTCGTAAGGTATGTGTGAATACGGGGACATGTTCTACGAAAATATCGCTAGTGCTGTGCACATAGCATTTCTTCAAATTAAACAAATCTACGTGCAATGGATAGCTGAGTGTATATTGGTTTCTTTTGGTAAGAAATATGTCGATATTTTATTTCATTTTATGCTTTACAATTTCATATGAAATTTTCAGAATTATGAAGGTGTGGAGAGCACTAATTATGTGTTTTCTTTTCGTCACAGGTTCATCGGGGATGAGTGCATGTGGCGACATATGGTACAAGAAGATGGATAGTGCTGTGCACATAGCATTCCTTCACTCCAAATGTATATACGTGCAATGGGCAGTAACGTGAATATTCGATTTTGGGAAGTGATATCTCGAAGATTGAATACTTTTGTTTTATGCTTTTCGAATTCAGATGAAACTTACAGACTGAAGATGCGGCCGAGTGTACTAATCTATTTCTTTTGTTTGGTCACAGGATCGTATGGGATGTGTGAATACGGGGACATGTTCTACGAGAATATCGCTAGTGCCGTGCACATAGCATTTCTTCAAATTAAACAAATCTACGTGCAATGGAGAGCTAAGTGTATATTGCTTTCTTTTGGTAAGAAATATGTCGATATTTTATTTCATTTTATGCTCTACAAATTCATACGAAATTTTCAGAATTATGAAGTTGTGGAGAGCACAAATTATGTGTTTTCTTTTCGTCACAGGTTCATAGGGGATGAGTGCATGCGGCGACATATGGTCCAAGAAGATGGCTAGTGCTGTGCACATAGCATTTCTTCACTCCAAATGTAAATACGTGCAACAGGCATCAACGTGAAAATTCGTTATTGGGAAGTGATATCTCGATGATTGATTACTTTTGTATTATGCTTTACGAATTCAGATGAAATTTACAGGCTGAAGATGCGGCCGAGTGTACTAATCTATTTCTTTTATATGGTTACCGGATCGTATATGATGTGTGAATACGGGGACATGTTCTACGAGAGTATCGCTAGTGCTGTGCACATAGCATTTCTTCAAATTAAACAAATCTACGTGCAATGGATAGCTGAGTGTATATTGCTTTCTTTAGTAAGAAATATGTCGATATTTTATTTCATTTTATGCTTTACAATTTCATACGAAATTTTCAGAATTATGAAGCTGTGGAGAGCACCAATTATGTGTTTTCTTTTCGTCACAGGTTCATCGGGGATGAGTGCATGCTGCGACATATGGTACGAGAAGATGGCTAGTTTTGTGCACATAGCATTCCTTCACTCCAAATGTATATACGTGCAACGGGCAGCAACGTGATTATTCGTTATTGGGAAGTGATATCCCGATGATTGAATACTTTTGAATTATGCTTTACGAATTCAGATGATATTTACAGACTGAAGATGCGGCCGAGTGCACTAATCTATTTCTTTTGTTTGGTCACAGGATCGTATGGGATGTGTGAATACGGGGACATGTTCTACGAGAATATCGCTAGTGCTGTGCACATAGCATTTCTTCAAATTAAACAAATCTACGTGCAATGGATAGCTGAGTGTATATTGCTTTCTTTTGCTAAGAAAAATGTCGATATTTTCTTTCATTTTATGCTTTACAAATTCATATGAAATTTTCAGAATTATGAAGTTGTGGAGAGCACTAATTATGTGTTTTCTTTTCGTCACAGGGTCATGGGGGATGAGTGCATGTGGCGACATACGGTACAAGAAGGTGGATAGTGCTGTGCACATAGCATTTCTTCACTCCAAATGTACATACGTGCAACAGGCAGCAACGTGAATATTCGATTTTGGGAAGTGATATCTCGATGATTGAATACTTTTGTATTATGCTTTACGAATCCAGATTAAATTTACAGACTGAAGATGCGGCCGAATGTACTAATCTATTTCTTTTGTTTGGTTACAGGATCGTATGGGATGTGTGAATACGGGGACATGTTCTACGAGAATATCGCTAGTGCTGTGCAAATAGCATTTCTTCAAATTAAACAAATCTACGTGCAATGGATAGCTGAGTGTATATTGCTTTCTTTGGTAAGAAATATGTCGATATTTTATTTCATTTTATGCTTTACAAATTCATACGAAATTTTCAGAATTATGAAGTTGTGGAGAGCACTAATTATGTGTTTTCTTTTCGTCACAGTTTCATCGGGAATGAGTGCATGCGGCGACATATGGTACAAGAAGATGGATAGTGCTGTGCACATAGCATTCCTTCACTCCAAATGTATATACGTGCAATGGGCAGCAACGTGAATATTCGATTTTGGGAAGTGATATCTCGAAAATTGAATACTTTTGTTTTATGCTTTTCGAATTCAGATGAAACTTACAGACTGAAGATGCGGCCGAGTGTACTAATCTATTTCTTTTGTTTGGTCACAGGATCGTATGGGATGTGTGAATACGGGGACATGTTCTACGAGAATATCGCTAGTGCCGTGCACATAGCATTTCTTCAAATTAAACAAATCTACGTGCAATGGAGAGCTAAGTGTATATTGCTATCTTTTGGTAAGAAATATGTCGATATTTTATTTCATTTTATGCTCTACAAATTCATACGAAATTTTCAGAATTATGAAGTTGTGGAGAGCACAAATTATGTGTTTTCTTTTCGTCACAGGTTCATAGGGGATGAGTGCATGCGGCGACATATGGTCCAAGAAGATGGCTAGTGCTGTGCACATAGCATTTCTTCACTCCAAATGTATATACGTGCAACAGGCATCAACGTGAAAATTCGTTATTGGGAAGTGATATCTCGATGATTGATTACTTTTGTAATATGCTTTACGAATTCAGATGAAATTTACAGGCTGAAGATGCGGCCGAGTGTACTAATCTATTTCTTTTATATGGTTACCGGATCGTATATGATGTGTGAATACGGGGACATGTTCTACGAGAGTATCGCTAGTGCTGTGCACATAGCATTTCTTCTAATTAAACAAATCTACGTGCAATGGATAGCTGAGTGTATATTGCTTTCTTTAGTAAGAAATATGTCGATATTTTATTTCATTTTATGCTTTACAATTTCATACGAAATTTTCAGAATTATGAAGCTGTGGAGAGCACCAATTATGTGTTTTCTTTTCGTCACAGGTTCATCGGGGATGAGTGCATGCTGCGACATATGGTACAAGAAGATGGCTAGTTTTGTGCACATAGCATTCCTTCACTCCAAATGTATATACGTGCAACGGGCAGCAACGTGAATATTCGTTATTGGGAAGTGATATCCCGATGATTGAATACTTTTGAATTATGCTTTACGAATTCAGATGATATTTACAGACTGAAGATGCGGCCGAGTGCACTGATCTATTTCTTTTGTTTGGTCAGAGGATCGTATGGGATGTGTGAATACGGGGACATGTTCTACGAGAATATCGCTAGTGCTGTGCACATAGCATTTCTTCAAATTAAACAAATCTACGTGCAATGGATAGCTGAGTGTATATTGCTTTCTTTTGGTAAGAAATATGTCGATATTTTCTTTCATTTTATGCTTTACAAATTCATATGAAATTTTCAGAATTATGAAGTTGTGGAGAGCACTAATTATGTGTTTTCTTTTCGTCACAGGGTCATGGGGGATGAGTGCATGTGGCGACATACGGTACAAGAAGATGGATAGTGCTGTGCACATAGCATTTCTTCACTCCAAATGTACATACGTGCAACAGGCAGCAACGTGAATATTCGATTTTGGGAAGTGATATCTCGATGATTGAATACTTTTGTATTATGCTTTACGAATTCAGATTAAATTTACAGACTGAAGATGCGGCCGAATGTACTAATCTATATCTTTTGTTTGGTTACAGGATCGTATGGGATGTGTGAATACGGGGACATGTTCTACGAGAATATCGCTAGTGCTGTGCAAATAGCATTTCTTCAAATTAAACAAATCTACGTGCAATGGATAGCTGAGTGTATATTGCTTTCTTTGGTAAGAAATATGTCGATATTTTATTTCATTTTATGCTTTACAAATTCATACGAAATTTTCAGAATTATGAAGTTGTGGAGAGCACTAATTATGTGTTTTCTTTTCGTCACAGTTTCATCGGGAATGAGTGCATGCGGCGACATATGGTACAAGAAGATGGCTAGTGCTGTGCACATAGCATTCCTTCACTCCAAATGTACATACGTGCAACAGGCAGCAACGTGAATAATCGATTTTGGGAAGTGATATCTCAATGATTGAATACTTTTGTATTATGCTTTACGAATTCAGATGAAATTTACAGACTGAAGATGCGGCCGAGTATACTAATCTTATTCTTTTATTTGGTTACAGGATCGTATATGATGTGTGAATACGGGGACATGTTCTACGAGAATGTCGCTAGTGCTGTGCACATAGCATTTCTTCAAATTAAACAAATCTACGTGCAGTGGATAGCTGAGTGTATGTTGCTTTCTTTTCGTAAGAAATATGTCGATATTTTATTTCATTTTATGCTTTACAATCTCATATGAAATATTCAGAATTATGAAGTTGTGAAGAGCACTAATTAGTGTTTTCTTTTCGTCACAGTTTCATAGGGGAAGAGTGCATGTGGCGACATATGGTCCAAGAAGATGGCTAGTGCTGTGCACATAGCATTTCTTCACTCCAAATGTATATACGTGCAACGGGCAGCAACGTGAATATTCGTTATTGGGAAGTGATATCCCGATGATTGAATACTTTTGAATTATGCTTTACGAATTCAGATGATATTTACAGACTGAAGATGCGGCCGAGTGCACTAATCTATTTCTTTTGTTTGGTCACAGGATCGTATGGGATGTGTGAATACGGGGACATGTTCTACGAGAATATCGCTAGTGCTGTGCACATAGCATTTCTTCAAATTAAACAAATCTACGTGCAATGGATAGCTGAGTGTATATTGCTTTCTTTTGCTAAGAAAAATGTCGATATTTTCTTTCATTTTATGCTTTACAAATTCATATGAAATTTTCAGAATTGTGAAGTTGTGGAGAGCACTAATTATATGTTTTCTTTTCGTCACAGGGTCATGGGGGATGAGTGCATGTGGCGACATACGGTACAAGAAGGTGGATAGTGCTGTGCACATAGCATTTCTCCACTCCAAATGTACATACGTGCAACAGGCAGCAACGTGAATATTCGATTTTGGGAAGTGATATCTCGATGATTGAATACTTTTGTATTATGCTTTACGAATCCAGATTAAATTTACAGACTGAAGATGCGGCCGAATGTACTAATCTATTTCTTTTGTTTGGTTACAGGATCGTATGGGATGTGTGAATACGGGGACATGTTCTACGAGAATATCGCTAGTGCTGTGCAAATAGCATTTCTTCAAATTAAACAAATCTACGTGCAATGGATAGCTGAGTGTATATTGCTTTCTTTGGTAAGAAATATGTCGATATTTTATTTCATTTTATGCTTTACAAATTCATACGAAATTTTCAGAATTATGAAGTTGTGGAGAGCACTAATTATGTGTTTTCTTTTCGTCACAGTTTCATCGGGAATGAGTGCATGCGGCGACATATGGTACAAGAAGATGGATAGTGCTGTGCACATAGCATTCCTTCACTCCAAATGTATATACGTGCAATGGGCAGCAACGTGAATATTCGATTTTGGGAAGTGATATCTCGAAAATTGAATACTTTTGTTTTATGCTTTTCGAATTCAGATGAAACTTACAGACTGAAGATGCGGCCGAGTGTACTAATCTATTTCTTTTGTTTGGTCACAGGATCGTATGGGATGTGTGAATACGGGGACATGTTCTACGAGAATATCGCTAGTGCCGTGCACATAGCATTTCTTCAAATTAAACAAATCTACGTGCAATTGAGAGATAAGTGTATATTGCTATCTTTTGGTAAGAAATATGTCGATATTTTATTTCATTTTATGCTCTACAAATTCATACGAAATTTTCAGAATTATGAAGTTGTGGAGAGCACAAATTATGTGTTTTCTTTTCGTCACAGGTTCATAGGGGATGAGTGCATGCGGCGACATATGGTCCAAGAAGATGGCTAGTGCTGTGCACATAGCATTTCTTCACTCCAAATGTATATACGTGCAACAGGCATCAACGTGAAAATTCGTTATTGGGAAGTGATATCTCGATGATTGATTACTTTTGTATTATGCTTTACGAATTCAGATGAAATTTACAGGCTGAAGATGCGGCCGAGTGTACTAATCTATTTCTTTTATATGGTTACCGGATCGTATATGATGTGTGAATACGGGGACATGTTCTACGAGAGTATCGCTAGTGCTGTGCACATAGCATTTCTTCTAATTAAACAAATCTACGTGCAATGGATAGCTGAGTGTATATTGCTTTCTTTAGTAAGAAATATGTCGATATTTTATTTCATTTTATGCTTTACAATTTCATACGAAATTTTCAGAATTATGAAGCTGTGGAGAGCACCAATTATGTGTTTTCTTTTCGTCACAGGTTCATCGGGGATGAGTGCATGCTGCGACATATGGTACAAGAAGATGGCTAGTTTTGTGCACATAGCATTCCTTCACTCCAAATGTATATACGTGCAACGGGCAGCAACGTGAATATTCGTTATTGGGAAGTGATATCCCGATGATTGAATACTTTTGAATTATGCTTTACGAATTCAGATGATATTTACAGACTGAAGATGCGGCCGAGTGCACTGATCTATTTCTTTTGTTTGGTCAGAGGATCGTATGGGATGTGTGAATACGGGGACATGTTCTACGAGAATATCGCTAGTGCTGTGCACATAGCATTTCTTCAAATTAAACAAATCTACGTGCAATGGATAGCTGAGTGTATATTGCTTTCTTTTGGTAAGAAATATGTCGATATTTTCTTTCATTTTATGCTTTACAAATTCATATGAAATTTTCAGAATTATGAAGTTGTGGAGAGCACTAATTATGTGTTTTCTTTTCGTCACTGGGTCATGGGGGATGAGTGCATGTGGCGACAGACGGTACAAGAAGATGGATAGTGCTGTGCACATAGCATTTCTTCACTCCAAATGTACATACGTGCAACAGGCAGCAACGTGAATATTCGATTTTGGGAAGTGATATCTCGATGATTGAATACTTTTGTATTATGCTTTACGAATTCAGATTAAATTTACAGACTGAAGATGCGGCCGAATGTACTAATCTATTTCTTTTGTTTGGTTACAGGATCGTATGGGATGTGTGAATACGGGGACATGTTCTACGAGAATATCGCTAGTGCTGTGCAAATAGCATTTCTTCAAATTAAACAAATCTACGTGCAATGGATAGCTGAGTGTATATTGCTTTCTTTGGTAAGAAATATGTCGATATTTTATTTCATTTTATGCTTTACAAATTCATACGAAATTTTCAGAATTATGAAGTTGTGGAGAGCACTAATTATGTGTTTTCTTTTCGTCACAGTTTCATCGGGAATGAGTGCATGCGGCGACATATGGTACAAGAAGATGGCTAGTGCTGTGCACATAGCATTCCTTCACTCCAAATGTACATACGTGCAACAGGCAGCAACGTGAATAATCGATTTTGGGAAGTGATATCTCAATGATTGAATACTTTTGTATTATGCTTTACGAATTCAGATGAAATTTACAGACTGAAGATGCGGCCGAGTATACTAATCTTATTCTTTTATTTGGTTACAGGATCGTATATGATGTGTGAATACGGGGACATGTTCTACGAGAATGTCGCTAGTGCTGTGCACATAGCATTTCTTCAAATTAAACAAATCTACGTGCAGTGGATAGCTGAGTGTATGTTGCTTTCTTTTCGTAAGAAATATGTCGATATTTTATTTCATTTTATGCTTTACAATCTCATATGAAATTTTCAGAATTATGAAGTTGTGAAGAGCACTAATTAAGTGTTTTCTTTTCGTCACAGTTTCATAGGGGAAGAGTGCATGTGGCGACATATGGTCCAAGAAGATGGCTAGTGCTGTGCACATAGCATTTCTTCACTCCAAATGTATATACGTGCAACGTGCAGCAACGTGAATATTCGTTTTTGGGAAGTGATATCTCGATGATTGAATACTTTTGTATTATGCTTTACGAATTCAGATGAAATTAACAAACTGAAGATGTGGCCGAGTGTACTAATCTATTTCTTTTGTTTGGTTACAGGATCTTATGGGATGTGTGAAAACGGGGACATGTTCTACGAGAATATCGCTAGTGCTGTGCACATAGCATTTCTTCAAATTAAACAAATCTACGTGCAATGGATAGCTGAGTGTATATTGCTTTCTTTAGTAAGAAATATGTCGATATTTTATTTCATTTTATGCTTTACAATTTCATACGAAATTTTCAGAGTTATGAAGCTGTGGAGAGCACCAATTATGTGTTTTCTTTTCGTCACAGGTTCATCGGGGATGAGTGCATGCGGCGACATATGGTACAAGAAGATGGCTAGTGCTGTGCACATAGCATCCCTTCACTCCAAATGTATATACGTGCAACGGGCAGCAACATCAATATTCGTTATTGGGAAGTGAATCCCGATAATTGAATACTTTTGAATTATGCTTTACGAATTCAGATGAAATTTACAGACTGAAGATGCGGCCGAGTGTACTAATCTATTTCTTTTGTTTGGTCACAGGAGCGTATGTGATGTGTGAATACGGGGACATGTTCTACGAGAATATCGCTAGTGTTGTGCACATAGCATTTCTTCAAATTAAACAAATCTACGTGCAATGGATAGCTGAGTGTATATTGCTTTCTTTTGGTAAGAAATATGTCGATATTTTATTTCATTTTATGCTTTACAAATTCATATGAAATTTTCAGAATTATGAAGTTGTGGAGAGCACTAATTATGTGTTTTCTTTTCGTCACAGGTTCATCGGGGATGAGTGCATGTGGCGAAATATAATACAAGAAGATGGCTAGTGCTGTGCACATAGCATTCCTTCACTCCAAGTGTATATACGTGCAATGGGCAGCAACGTGAATATTCGATTTTGGGAAGTGATATCTCGAAGATTGAATACTTTTGTATTATGCTTTACGAATTCCGATTAAATTTCCAGACTGAAGATGCGGCCGAGTGTACTAATCTATTTCTTTGTTTGGTTACAGGATCGTATGGGATTTGTGAATACGGGGACATGTTCTACGAGAATATCGCTAGTGCTGTGCACATAGCATTTCTTCAAATTAAACAAATCTACGTGCAATGGATAGCTGAGTGTATATTGCTTTCTTTTGGTAAGAAATATGTCGATATTTTATTTCATTTTATGCTTTACAAATTCATACGAAATTTTCAGAATTATGAAGTTGTGGAGAGCACTAATTATGTGTTTTCTTTTCGTCACAGGTTCATAGGGGATGAGTGTATGCGGCGACATATGGTCCAAGAAGATGCCTAGTGCTGTGCACATAGCATTTCTTCACACCAAATGTATATACGTGCAACAGGCAGCAACGTGTATATTCGATTTTGGGAAGTGATATCTCGATGATTGAATACCTTTGTATTATGCTTTACGAATTCAGATTAAATTTACAGACTGAAGATGCGGCCGAGTGTACTAATCTATTTCTTTTGTTTGGTTACAGGATCGTATGGGATGTGTGAATACGGGGACATGTTCTACGAGAATATCGCTAGTGCTGTGCACATAGCATTTCTTCAAATTAAAAAAATCTACGTGCAATGGATAACTGAGTGTATATTGCTTTCTTTTGGTAAGAAATATGTCGATATTTTATTTCATTTTATGCATTACAATTTCATACGAAATTTTCTGAATTATGAAGTTGTGGAGAGCACTAATTATGCGTTTCCTTTTTGTCACAGGTTCATCGGGGATGAGTGCATGCGGCGACATATGGTACAAGAAGATGGCTAGTGCTGTGCACATAGCATTCCTTCACTCCAAATGTATATACGTGCAGTGGGCAGCAACGTGAATATTCGTTATTGGGAAGTGATATCTCGATGATTGAATACTTTTGAATTATGCTTTACGAATTCACATTAAATTTACAGACTGAAGATGCGGCCGAGTGTAGTAATCTATTTCTTTTGTTTGGTCACAGGATCGTATGGGATGTGTGAATACGGGGACATGTTCTACGAGAATATCGCTAGTGCTGTGTACATAGCATTTCTTCAAATTAAAGAAATCTACGTGAAGTGGATAGCTGAGTGTATATTGCTTTCTTTGGTAGAAATATATCGATATTTTATTTCATTTTATGCTTTACAAATTCATACGAAATTTTCATTATTATGAAGTTGTGGAGAGCACTAATTATGTGTTTTCTTTTCGTCACAGTTTCATCGGGGATGAGTGCATCCGGCGACATATGGTACAAGAAGATGGCTAGTGGTGTGCACATAGCATTCCTTCACTCCAAATGTACATACGTGCAACAGGCAGCAACGTGAATATTCGGTTTTGGGAAGTGATATCTCGATGATTGAATACTTTTGTATTATGCTTTACGTATTCAGATTAAATTTACAGACTGAAGTTGCGGCCGAGTGTACTAATCTATTTCTTTTTTTTGGTTACAGGATCGTATGGGATGTGTGAATACGGGGACATGTTCTGCGAGAATATCGCTAGTGCTGTGCACATAGCATTTCTTCAATTTAAACAAATCTATGTGCAGTGGATAGCTGAGTGTATATTGCTTTCTTTTGGTAAGAAATATGTCGATATTTTATTTCATTTTATGCTTTACAAATTCATATGATATTTTCAGAATTATGAAGTTGTGAAGAGCACTAATTATGTGTTTTCTTTTCGTCACAGGTTCATAGGGGAAGAGTGCATGCGGCGACATATGGTCCAAGAAGATGGCTAGTGCTGTGCACATAGCATTTCTTCACTCCAAATGTATATACGTGCAACGGGCAGCAACATGGATATTCGTTATTGGGAAGTGATATCCCGATGATTGAATAATTTTGAATCATGCTTTACGAATTCAGATGAAATTTACAGACTGAAGATGCGGCCGAGTGTACTAATCTATTTCTTTTGTTTGGTCACAGGATCGTATGGGATGTGTGAATACGGGGACATGTTCTACGAGAACATCGCTAGTGCTGTGCACATAGCATTTCTTCAAATTAAACAAATCTACGTGGAATGGATAGCTGAGTGTATATTGCTTTCTTTTGGTAAGAAATATGTCGATATTTTATTTCACTTTATGCTTTACAAATTCATATGAAATTTTCAGAATTATGAAGTTGTGGAGAGCACTAATTATGTGTTTTCTTTTCGTCACAGGTTCATCGGGGATGAGTGCATGTGGCGACATATGGTACAAGAAGATGGCTAGTGCTGTGCACATAGCATTCCTTCACTCCAAATGTATATACGTGCAATGGGCAGCAACGTGAATATTCGATTTTGGGAAGTGATATCTCGAAGATTGAATACTTTTGTGTTATGCTTTACGAATTCAGATGAAATTAACAGACTGAAGATGCATCCGAGTGTACTAATCTATTTCCTTGTTTGGTTACAGGATCGTATGGGATTTGTGAATACGGGGACATGTTCTACGAGAATATCGCTAGTGCTGTGCACATAGCAATTCTTCAAATTAAACAAATCTACGTGCAATGGATAGCTGAGTGTATGTTGCTCTCTTTTGGTAAGAAATATGTCGATATTTTATTTCAATTTTTTCTTTACAAATTCATAGGAAATTTTCAGAATTATGAAGTTGTGGAGAGCACTAATTATGTGCTTTCTTTTCGTCACAGGTTCATAGGGGATGAGTGCATGCGGCGACATATGGTCCAAGAAGATGGCTAGTGCTGTGCACATAGCATTCCTTCACTCCAAATGTATATACGTGCAACGGGCAGCAACGTGAATATTCGTTATTGGGAAGTGATATCCCGATGATTGAATACTTTTGAATTATGCTTTACGAATTCAGATGATATTTACAGACTGAAGATGCGGCCGAGTGTACTAATCTATTTCTTTTGTTTGGTCACAGGATCGTATGGGATGTGTGAATACGGGGACATGTTCTACGAGAATATCGCTAGTGCTGTGCACATAGCATTTCTTCAAATTAAACAAATCTACGTGCAATGGATAGCTGAGTGTATATTGCTTTCTTTGGTAAGAAATATGTCGATATTTTCTTTCATTTTATGCTTTACAAATTCATATGAAATTTTCAGAATTATGAAGTTGTGGAGAGCACTAGTTATGTGTTTTCATTTCGTCACAGGTTCATGGGGGATGAGTGCATGTGGCGACATACGGTACAAGAAGATGGATAGTGCTGTGCACATAGCATTTCTTCACTCCAAATGTACATACGTGCAACAGGCAGCAATGTGAATATTCGATTTTGGGAAGTGATATCTCGATGATTGAATACTTTTGTATTATGCTTTACGAATTCAGATTAAATTTACAGACTGAAGATGCGGCCGAATGTACTAATCTATATCTTTTGTTTGGTTACAGGATCGTATGGGATGTGTGAATACGGGGACATGTTCTACGAGAATATCGCTAGTGCTGTGCAAATAGCATTTCTTCAAATTAAACAAATCTACGTGCAATGGATAGCTGAGTGTATATTGCTTTCTTTGGTAAGAAATATGTCGATATTTTATTTCATCTTATGGTTTACAAATTCATACGAAATTTTCGGAATTTTGAAGTTGTGGAGAGCACTAATTATGTGTTTTCTTTTCGTCACAGTTTCATCGGGGATGAGTGCATGCGGCGACATATGATACAAGAAGATGGCTAGTGCTGTGCACATTGCATTCCTTCACTCCAAATGTACATACGTGCAACAGGCAGCAACGTGAATAATCGATTTTGGGAAGTGATATCTCAATGATTGAATACTTTTGTATTATGCTTTACGAATTCAGATGAAATTTACAGACTGAAGATGCGGCCGAGTATACTAATCTTATTCTTTTATTTGGTTACAGGATCGTATATGATGTGTGAATACGGGGACATGTTCTACGAGAATGTCGCTAGTGCTGTGCACATAGCATTTCTTCAAATTAAACAAATCTACGTGCAGTGGATAGCTGAGTGTATGTTGCTTTCTTTTCGTAAGAAATATGTCGATATTTTATTTCATTTCATGCTTTACAAATTCATATGAAATTTTCACAATTATGAAGTTGTGAAGAGCACTAATTAAGTGTTTTCTTTTCGTTACAGTTTCATAGGGGAAGAGTGCATGTGGCGACATATGGTCCAAGAAGATGGCTAGTGCTGTGCACATAGCATTTCTTCACTCCAAATGTATATACGTGCAACGTGCAGCAACGTGAATATTCGTTTTTGGGAAGTGATATCTCGATGATTGAATACTTTTGTATTATGCTTTACGAATTCAGATGAAATTAACAAACTGAAGATGTGGCCGAGTATACTAATCTATTTCTTTTGTTTGGTTACAGGATCTTATGGGACGTGTTAACACGGGGACATGTTCTACGAGAATATCGCTAGTGCTGTGCACATAGCATTTCTTCAAATTAAACAAATCTACGTGCAACGGATAGCTGAGTGTATATTGCTTTCTTTAGTAATAAATATGTCGATATTTTATTTCATTTTATGCTTTACAATTTCATACGAAATTTTCAGAATTATGAAGCTGTGGAGAGCACCAATTATGTGTTTTCTTTTCGTCACAGGTTCATCGGGGATGAGTGCATGCGGCGACATATGGTACAAGAAGATGGCTAGTGCTGTGCACATAGCATCCCTTCACTCCAAATGTATATACGTGCAACGAGCAGCAACATGAATATTCGTTATTGGGAAGTGATATCCCGATGATTGAATACTTTTGAATTATGCTTTACGAATTCAGATGAAATTTACAGACTGAAGATGCGGCCGAGTGTACTAATCTATATCTTTTGTTTGGTTACAGGATCGCATGGGATTTGTGAATACGGGGACATAATCTACGAGAATATCGCTAGTGCTGTGCACATAGCATTTCTTCAAATTAAACAAATCTACGTGCAATGGATAGCTGAGTGTATATTGCTTTCTTTTGGTAAGAAATATGTCGATATTTTATTTCATTTTATGCTTTACAAATTAATACGAAATTTTCAGAATTATGAAGTTGTGGAGAGCACTAATTATGTGTTTTCTTTTCGTCACAGGTTCATAGGGGATGAGTGCATGCGGCGACATATGGTCCAAGAAGATGGCTAGTGCTGTGCACATAGCATTTCTTCACTCCAAATGTATATACGTGCAACAGGCAGCAACGTGTATATTTGATTTTGGGAAGTGATATCTCGATGATTGAATACTTCTGTATTATGCTTTACGAATTCAGATTAAATTTACAGACTGAAGATGCGGCCGAGTGTACTAATCTATTTCTTTTGTTTGGTTACAGGATCGTATGGGATGTGTGAATACAGGGACATGTTCTACGAGAATATCGCTAGTGCTGTGCACATAGCATTTCTTCAAATTAAAAAAATCTACGTGCAATGGATAGCTGAGTGTATATTGCTTTCTTTTGGTAAGAAATATGTCGATATTTTATTTCATTTTATGCTTTATAAATTCATATGAAATTTTCAGAATTATGAAGTTGTGAAGAGCACTAATTATGTGTTTTCTTTTCGTCACAGGTTCATAGGGGAAGAGTGCATGCGGCGACATATGGTCCAAGAAGATGGCTAGTACTGTGCACATAGCATTTCTTCACTCCAAATGTATATACGTGCAACGGGCAGCAACATGGATATTCGTTATTGGGAAGTGATATCCCGATGATTGAATAATTTTGAATCATGCTTTACGAATTCAGATGAAATTTACAGACTGAAGATGCGGCCGAGTGTACTAATCTATTTCTTTTGTTTGGTCACAGGATCGTATGGGATGTGTGAATACGGGGACATGTTCTACGAGAACATCGCTAGTGCTGTGCACATAGCATTTCTTCAAATTAAACAAATCTACGTGGAATGGATAGCTGAGTGTATATTGCTTTCTTTTGGTTAGAAATATGTCGATATTTTATTTCATTTTATGCTTTACAAATTCATATGAAATTTTCAGAATTATGAAGTTGTGGAGAGCACTAATTATGTGTTTTCTTTTCGTCACAGGTTCATCGGGGATGAGTGCATGTGGCGACATATGGTACAAGAAGATGGCTAGTGCTGTGCACATAGCATTCCTTCACTCCAAATGTATATACGTGCAATGGGCAGCAACGTGAATATTCGATTTTGGGAAGTGATATCTCGAAGATTGAATACTTTTGTGTTATGCTTTACGAATTCAGATGAAATTTACAGACTGAAGATGCATCCGAGTGTACTAATCTATTTCCTTGTTTGGTTACAGGATCGTATGGGATTTGTGAATACGGGGACATGTTCTACGAGAATATCGCTAGTGCTGTGCACATAGCATTTCTTCAAATTAAACAAATCTACGTGCAATGGATAGCTGAGTGTATGTTGCTCTCTTTTGGTAAGAAATATGTCGATATTTTATTTCAATTTTTTCTTTACAAATTCATAGGAAATTTTCAGAATTATGAAGTTGTGGAGAGCATAATTATGTGTTTTCTTTTCGTCACAGGTTCATAGGGGATGAGTGCATGCGGCGACATATGGTCCAAGAAGATGGCTAGTGCTGTGCACATAGCATTTCTTCACTCCAAATGTATATACGTGCAACAGTCATCAACGTGAATATTCGTTATTGGGAAGTGATATCTCGATGATTGATTACTTTTGTATTATGCTTTACGAATTCAGATGAAATTTACAGACTGAAGATGCGGCCGAGTGTACTAATCTATTTCTTTTATATGGTTACCGGATCGTATATGATGTGTGAATACGGGGACATGTTCTACGAGAATATCGCTAGTGCTGTGCACATAGCATTTCTTCAAATTAAACAAATCTACGTGCAATGGATAGCTGAGTGTATATTGCTTTCTTTTGGCAAGAAATATGTCGATATTTTTTTTCATTTTATGCATTACAATTTCATACAAAATTTTCAGAATTATGAAGTTGTGGAGAGCACTAATTATGTGTTTTCTTTTCGTCACAGGTTCATCGGGGATGAGTGCATGTGGCGACATATGGTACAAGAAGATGGCTAGTGCTGTGCACATAGCATTCCTTCACTCCAAATGTATATACGTGCAATGGGCAGCAACGTGAATATTCGATTTTGGGAAGTGATATCTCGAAGATTGAATACTTTTGTGTTATGCTTTACGAATTCAGATGAAATTTACAGACTGAAGATGCATCCGAGTGTACTAATCTATTTCCTTGTTTGGTTACAGGATCGTATGGGATTTGTGAATACGGGGACATGTTCTACGAGAATATCGCTAGTGCTGTGCACATAGCAATTCTTCAAATTAAACAAATCTACGTGCAATGGATAGCTGAGTGTATGTTGATCTCTTTTGGTAAGAAATATGTCGATATTTTATTTCAATTTTTTCTTTACAAATTCATAGGAAATTTTCAGAATTATGAAGTTGTGGAGAGCATAATTATGTGTTTTCTTTTCGTCACAGGTTCATAGGGGATGAGTGCATGCGGCGACATATGGTCCAAGAAGATGGCTAGTGCTGTGCACATAGCATTTCTTCACTCCAAATGTATATACGTGCAACAGTCATCAACGTGAATATTCGTTATTGGGAAGTGATATCTCGATGATTGATTACTTTTGTATTATGCTTTACGAATTCAGATGAAATTTACAGACTGAAGATGCGGCCGAGTGTACTAATCTATTTCTTTTATATGGTTACCGGATCGTATATGATGTGTGAATACGGGGACATGTTCTACGAGAATATCGCTAGTGCTGTGCACATAGCATTTCTTCAAATTAAACAAATCTACGTGCAATGGATAGCTGAGTGTATATTGCTTTCTTTTGGCAAGAAATATGTCGATATTTTTTTTCATTTTATGCATTACAATTTCATACAAAATTTTCAGAATTATGAAGTTGTGGAGAGCACTAATTATGTGTTTTCTTTTCGTCACAGGTTCATCGGGGATGAGTGCATGCGGCGACATATGGTACAAGAAGATGGCTAGTGCTGTGCACATAGCATTCCTTCACTCCAAATGTATATACGTGCAACGGGCAGCAACGTGAATATTCGTTATTGGGAAGTTATAACTCGATGATTGAATACTTTTGAATTATGCTTTACGAATTCACATGAAATTTACAGACTGAAGATGCGGAAGAGTGTACTAATCTATATCTTTTGTTTGGTCACAGGATCGTATGGGATGTGTGAATACTGGGACATGTTCTACGAGAATATCGCTAGTGCTGTGCACTTAGCATTTCTTCAAATTAATCAAATCTACGTGCAATGGATAGCTGAGTGTATATTGTCTTCTTTTGGTAAGAAATTAGTCGATATTTTATTTCATTTTATGCTTTACAAATTCATACGAAATTTTCAGAATTATGAAGTTGTTGAGAGCACTAATTATGTGTTTCTTTTCGTCACAGGTTCATAGGGGATGAAAGCATGCGGCGACATATGGTCCAAGAAGATGGCTAGTGCTGTGCACATAGCTTTTCTTCACTCCAAATGTATATACGTGCAACAGGCAGCAACGTGAATATTCGATTTTGGGAAGTGATATCTCGATGATTGAATACTTTTGTATTATGCTTTACGAATTGAGATGAAATTCACAGACTGAAGATGCGGCCGAGTGTACTAATCTATTTCTTTTGTTTGGTTACAGGATCGTATGGAATGTGTGAAAACGGGTACATGTTCTACGAGAATATCGCGAGTGCTGTGCACATAGCATTCCTTCAAATTAAACAAATCTACGTGCAATGGATAGCTGAGTGTATATTACTTTCTTTTGGTAAGAAATATGTCGATATTTTATTTCGTTTTATGCTTTACAAATTCATATGAAATTTTCAGAATTATGAAGTTGTGGAGAGCACTAATTATGTGTTCTCTTTTCGTCACAGGTTCATAGGGGATGAGTGCATGCGGCGACATATGATACAAGAAGATGGCTAGTGCTGTGCACATAGCATTTCTTCACTCCAAATGTATATACGTGCAACAGGCAGCAACGTGAATATTCGTTATTGGGAAGTAATATCTCTATGATTGAATACTTTTGTATTATGCTTTACGGATTCAGATTAAATTTACAGACTGAAGATGCGGCCGAGTGTACTAATCTATTTCATTTGTTTGGTCACAGGATTGTGTGGGATGCGTGAATACGGGGACATGTTCTACGAGAATATCGCTAGTGCTGTGCACATAGCATTTCTTCAAATTAAACAAATCTACGTGCAATGGATAGCTGAGTGTATATTGCTTTCTTTAGTAAGAAATATGTCGATATTTCATTTCATTTTATGCTTTACAATTTCATACGAAATTTTCAGAATTATGAAGCTGTGGAGAGCACCAATTATGTGTTTTCTTTTCGTCACAGGTCCATCGGGGATGAGTGCATGCGGCGACATATGGTACAAGAAGATGGCTAGTGCTGTGCACATAGCATTCCTTCACTCCAAGTGTATATACGTGCAATGGGCAGCAACGTGAATATTCGATTTTGGGAAGTGATATCTCGAAGATTGAATACTTTTGTATTATGCTTTACGAATTCAGATGAAATTTACAGACTGAAGATGCGGCCGAGTGTACTAATCTATATCTTTTGTTTGGTTACAGGATCGTATGGGATTTGTGAATACGGGGACATGTTCTACGAGAATATCGCTAGTGCTGTGCACATAGCATTTCTTCAAATTAAACAAATCTACGTGCAATGGATAGCTGAGTGTATATTGCTTTCTTTTGGTAAGAAATATGTCGATATTTTATTTCATTTTATGCTTTACAAATTAATACGAAATTTTCAGAATTATGAAGTTGTGGAGAGCACTAATTATGTGTTTTCTTTTCGTCACAGGTTCATAGGGGATGAGTGCATGCGGCGACATATGGTCCAAGAAGATGGCTAGTGCTGTGCACATAGCATTTCTTCACTCCAAATGTATATACGTGCAACAGGCAGCAACGTGCATATTCGATTTTGGGAAGTGATATCTCGATGATTGAATACTTTTGTATTATGCTTTACGAATTCAGATTAAATTTACAGACTGAAGATGCGGCCGAGTGTACTAATCTATTTCTTTTGTTTGGTTACAGGATCGTATGGGATGTGTGAATACAGGGACATGTTCTACGAGAATATCGCTAGTGCTGTGCACATAGCATTTCTTCAAATTAAAAAAATCTACGTGCAATGGATAGCTGAGTGTATATTGCTTTCTTTTGGTAAGAAATATGTCGATATTTTATTTCATTTTATGCTTTATAAATTCATATGAAATTTTCAGAATTATGAAGTTGTGAAGAGCACTAATTATGTGTTTTCTTTTCGTCACAGGTTCATAGGGGAAGAGTGCATGCGGCGACATATGGTCCAAGAAGATGGCTAGTACTGTGCACATAGCATTTCTTCACTCCAAATGTATATACGTGCAACGGGCAGCAACATGGATATTCGTTATTGGGAAGTGATATCCCGATGATTGAATAATTTTGAATCATGCTTTACGAATTCAGATGAAATTTACAGACTGAAGATGCGGCCGGGTGTACTAATCTATTTCTTTTGTTTGGTCACAGGATCGTATGGGATGTGTGAATACGGGGACATGTTCTACGAGAACATCGCTAGTGCTGTGCACATAGCATTTCTTCAAATTAAACAAATCTACGTGGAATGGATAGCTGAGTGTATATTGCTTTCTTTTGGTAAGAAATATGTCGATATTTTATTTCATTTTATGCTTTACAAATTCATATGAAATTTTCAGAATTATGAAGTTGTGGAGAGCACTAATTATGTGTTTTCTTTTCGTCACAGGTTCATCGGGGATGAGTGCATGTGGCGACATATGGTACAAGAAGATGGCTAGTGCTGTGCACATAGCATTCCTTCACTCCAAATGTATATACGTGCAATGGGCAGCAACGTGAATATTCGATTTTGGGAAGTGATATCTCGAAGATTGAATACTTTTGTGTTATGCTTTACGAATTCAGATGAAATTTACAGACTGAAGATGCATCCGAGTGTACTAATCTATTTCCTTGTTTGGTTACAGGATCGTATGGGATTTGTGAATACGGGGACATGTTCTACGAGAATATCGCTAGTGCTGTGCACATAGCAATTCTTCAAATTAAACAAATCTACGTGCAATGGATAGCTGAGTGTATGTTGCTCTCTTTTGGTAAGAAATATGTCGATATTTTATTTCAATTTTTTCTTTACAAATTCATAGGAAATTTTCAGAATTGTGAAGTTGTGGAGAGCATAATTATGTGTTTTCTTTTCGTCACAGGTTCATAGGGGATGAGTGCATGTGGCGACATATGGTCCAAGAAGATGGCTAGTGCTGTGCACATAGCATTTCTTCACTCCAAATGTATATACGTGCAACAGTCATCAACGTGAATATTCGTTATTGGGAAGTGATATCAAGATGATTGATTACTTTTGTATTATGCTTTACGAATTCAGATGAAATTTACAGACTGAAGATGCGGCCGAGTGTACTAATCTATTTCTTTTATATGGTTACCGCATCGTATATGATGTGTGAATACGGGGACATGTTCTACGAGAATATCGCTAGTGCTGTGCACATAGCATTTCTTCAAATTAAACAAATCTACGTGCAATGGATAGCTGAGTGTATATTGCTTTCTTTTGGCAAGAAATATGTCGATATTTTATTTCATTTTATGCATTACAATTTCATACAAAATTTTCAGAATTATGAAGTTGTGGAGAGCACTAATTATGTGTTTTCTTTTCGTCACAGGTTCATCGGGGATGAGTGCATGCGGCGACATATGGTACAAGAAGATGGCTAGTGCTGTGCACATAGCATTCCTTCACTCCAAATGTATATACGTGCAACGGGCAGCAACGTGAATATTCGTTATTGGGAAGTTATAACTCGATGATTGAATACTTTTGAATTATGCTTTACGAATTCACATGAAATTTACAGACTGAAGATGCGGCCGAGTGTACTAATCTATATCTTTTGTTTGGTCACAGGATCGTATGGGATGTGTGAATACGGGGACATGTTCTACGAGAATATCGCTAGTGCTGTGCACTTAGCATTTCTTCAAATTAATCAAATCTACGTGCAATGGATAGCTGAGTGTATATTGTCTTCT
This sequence comes from Schistocerca americana, assembly GCF_021461395.2. Lineage (NCBI taxonomy): Eukaryota > Metazoa > Arthropoda > Insecta > Orthoptera > Acrididae > Schistocerca > Schistocerca americana. Next base: position 851,761,514 of record NC_060122.1, on the reverse strand, counting down.
TTTGGTAAGAAATTAGTCGATATTTTATTTCATTTTATGCTTTACAAATTCATACGAAATTTTCAGAATTATGAAGTTGTTGAGAGCGTTAATTATGTGTTTCTTTTCGTCACAGGTTCATAGGGGATGAAAGCATGCGGCGACATATGGTCCAAGAAGATGGCTAGTGCTGTGCACATAGCTTTTCTTCACTCCAAATGTATATACGTGCAACAGGCAGCAACGTGAATATTCGATTTTGGGAAGTGATATCTCGATGATTGAATACTTTTGTATTATGCTTTACGAATTCAGATGAAATTCACAGACTGAAGATGCGGCCGAGTGTACTAATCTATTTCTTTTGTTTGGTTACAGGATCGTATGGAATGTGTGAAAACGGGTACATGTTCTACGAGAATATCGCGAGTGCTGTGCACATAGCATTCCTTCAAATTAAACAAATCTACGTGCAATGGATAGCTGAGTGTATATTACTTTCTTTTGGTAAGAAATATGTCGATATTTTATTTCGTTTTATGCTTTACAAATTCATATGAAATTTTCAGAATTATGAAGTTGTGGAGAGCACTAATTATGTGTTCTCTTTTCGTCACAGGTTCATAGGGGATGAGTGCATGCGGCGACATATGGTACAAGAAGATGGCTAGTGCTGTGCACATAGCATTTCTACACTCCAAATGTATATACGTGCAAGAGGCAGCAACGTGAATATTCGTTATTGGGAAGTAATATCTCTATGATTGAATACTTTTGTATTATGCTTTACGGATTCAGATTAAATTTACAGACTGAAGATGCGGCCGAGTGTACTAATCTATTTCATTTGTTTGGTCACAGGATTGTGTGGGATGCGTGAATACGGGGACATGTTCTACGAGAATATCGCTAGTGCTGTGCACATAGCATTTCTTCAAATTAAACAAATCTACGTGCAATGGATAGCTGAGTGTACATTGCTTTCTTTTGGTAAGAAAGATGTCGATGTTTTATTTCATTTTATGCTTTACAAATTCATATGAAATTTTCAGAATTATGAAGTTGTGGAGAGCACTAATTATGTGTTTTCTTTTCGTCACAGGTTCATAGGGGATGAGTGCATGCGGCGACATATGGTCCAAGAAGATGGCTAGTGCTGTGCACATAGCTTTTCTTCACTCCAAATGTATATACGTGCAACAGGCAGCAACGTGAATATTCGTCATTGGGAAGTGATATCTCGATGATTGAATACTTTTGTATTATGCTTTACGAATTCAGATTAAATTTATAGACTGAAGATGCGGCCGAGTGTACTAATGTATTTCTTTTGTTTGGTCACAGGATCGTATGGGATGTGTGAATACGGGGACATGTACTACGAGAATATCGCTAGTGCTGTGCACATAGCATTTCTTCAAATTAAACAAATCTACGTGCAATGGATAGCTGAGTGTATATTGCTTTCTTTTGGTAAGAAATATGTCGATATTTTACTTCATTTTATGCTTTACAAAATCATACGAAATTTTCAGAATTATGAAGTTGTGGAGAGCACTAATTATGTGTTTTCTTTTCGTCACAGGTTCATAGGGGATGAGTGCATGTGGCGACATATGGTCCAAGAAGATGGCTACTGCTCTGCACATAGCATTTCTTCACTCCAAATGTATATACGTGCAACAGGCAGCAACGTGTATATTCGATTTTGGGAAGTGATATCTCGATGATTGAATAATTTTGTATTATGCTTTACGAATTCAGATGAAATTTACAGACTGAAGATGCGGCCGAGTGTACTAATCTATTTCTTTTGTTTGGTTATAGGATCGTATGGGATGTGTGAATACGGGGACATGTTCTACGAGAATATCGCTAGCGCTGTGCACATAGCATTTCTTCAAATTAAAAAAATCTACGTGCAATGGATAGCTGAGTGTATATTGCTTTCTTTTGGTAAGAAATATGTCGATATTTTATTTCATTTTTTGCTTTACAAATTCATACGAAATTTTCAGAATTATGAAGTTGTGGAGAGCACTAATTATGTGTTTTCTTTTCGTCACAGGTTCATAGGGGATGAGGGCATGCGGCGACATATGGTACAAGAAGATGGCTAGTGCTGTGCACATAGTATTTCTTCACTCCAAATGTATATACGTGCAACAGGCAGCAACGTGAATATTCGATTTTGGGAAGTGATATCTCGATGATTGAATACTTTTGTATTATGCTTTACGAATTCAGATTAAATTTACAGACCGAAGATGCGGCCGAGAGTACTAATATATTTCTTTTGTTTGGTTACTGGATCGTATGGGATGTGTGAATACGGGGACATGTTCTACGCGAATATCGCTAGTGCTGTGCACTTAGCATTTCTTCAAATTAATCAAATCTACGTGCAATGGATAGCTGAGTGTATATTGCCTTCTTTTGGTAAGAAATTAGTCGATATTTTATTTCATTTTATGCTTTACAAATTCATACGAAATTTTCAGAATTATGAAGTTGTTGAGAGCACTAATTATGTGTTTTCTTTTCGTCACAGGTTCATAGGGGATGAGTGCATGCGGCGACATATGGTCCAAGAAGATAGATAGTGCTGTGCACATAGCTTTTCTTCACTCCAAATGTATATACGTGCAACAGGCAGCAACATGAATATTCGATTTTGGGAAGTGATATCTCGATGATTGAATACTTTTGTATTATGCTTTACGAATTCAGATGAAATTCACAGACTGAAGATGCGGCCGAGTGTACTAATCTATTTCTTTTGTTTGGTTACAGGATCGTATGGAATGTGTGAAATCGGGTACATGTTCTACGAGAATATCGCGAGTGCTGTGCACATAGCATTCCTTCAAATTAAACAAATCTACGTGCAATGGATAGCTGAGTGTATATTACTCTCTTTTGGTAAGAAATATGTCGATATTTTATTTCGTTTTATGCTATACAAATTCATATGAAATTTTCAGAATTATAAAGTTGTGGAGAGCACTAATAATGTGTTTTCTTTTCGTCACAGGTTCATCGGGGATGAGTGCATGCGGCGACATATGGTCCAAGAAGATGGCTAGTGCTGTGCACACAGCTTTTCTTCACTCCAAATGTGAATACGGGCAACAGGCACCAACGTGAATATTCGTTATTGGGAAGTAATATCTCGATGATTGAATACTTTTGTATTATGCTTTACGATTTCAGATTAAAATTACAGACTGAAGATGCGGACGAGTGTGCTAATCTATTTCTTTTGTTTGGTCACAGGATCGTATGGGATGTGTGAATACGGGGGCATGTACTACGAGAATATCGCTAGTGCTGTGCACATAGCATTTCTTCAAATTAAACAAATCTACGTGCAATGGATAACTGAGTGTATATTGCTTTCTTTTGGTAAGAAATATGTCGATATTTTATTTCATTTTATGCTTTACAAAATCATACGAAATTTTCAGAATTATGAAGTTGTGGAGAGCACTAATTATGTGTTTTCTTTTCGTCACAGGTTTATAGGGGATGAGTGCATGAGGCGACATATGGTCCGAGATGATGGCTAGTGCTGTGCACATAGCATTTCTTCACTCCAAATGTATATACGTGCAACAGGCAGCAACGTGAATATTCGATTTTGGGAAGTGATATCTCGATGATTCAATACTTTTGAATTATGCTTTACGAATTCAGATGAAATTTACAGACTGAAGATGCGGCCGAGTGTACTAATCTATTTCTTTTGTTTGGTTATAGGATCGTATGGGATGTGTGAATATGGGGACATGTTCTACGAGAATATTGCTAGTGCTGTGCACATAGCATTTCTTCAAATTAAAAAAATCTACGTGCAATGGATAGCTGAGTGCATATTGCTTTCTTTTGGTAAGAAATATGTCGATATTTTATTTCGATTTATGCTTTACAAATTCATACGAAATTTTCAGAATTATGAAGTTGTTGAGAGCACTAATTATGTGTTTCTTTTCGTCACAGGTTCATAGGGGATGAGTGCATGCGGCGACATATGGTCCAAGATGATGGCTAGTGCTGTGCACATAGCTTTTCTTCACTCCAAATGTATATACGTGCAACAGGCAGCAACGTGAATATTCGATTTTGGGAAGTGATATCTCGATGATTGAATACTTTTGTATTATGCTTCACGAATTCAGATGAAATTCACAGACTGAAGATGCGGCCGAGTGTACTAATCTATTTCTTTTGTTTGGTTACAGGATCGTATGGAATGTGTGAAAACGGGTACATGTTCTACGAGAATATCGCGAGTGCTGTGCACATAGCATTCCTTCAAATTAAACAAATCTACGTGCAATGGATAGCTGAGTGTATATTACTCTCTTTTGGTAAGAAATATGTCGATATTTTATTTCGTTTTATGCTTTACAAATTCATATGAAATTTTCAGAATTATAAAGTTGTGGAGAGCACTAATAATGTGTTTTCTTTTCGTCACAGGTTCATCGGGGATGAGTGCATGCGGCGACATATGGTCCAAGAAGATGGCTAGTGCTGTGCACATAGCTTTTCTTCACTCCAAATGTATATACGTGCAACAGGCAGCAACGTGAATATTCGTTATTGGGAAGTAATATCTCGATGATTGAATACTTTTGTATTATGCTTTACGATTTCAGATTAAAATTACAGACTGAAGATGCGGACGAGTGTGCTAATCTATTTCTTTTGTTTGGTCACAGGATCGTATGGGATGTGTGAATACGGGGGCATGTACTACGAGAATATCGCTAGTGCTGTGCACATAGCATTTCTTCAAATTAAACAAATCTACGTGCAATGGATAGCTGAGTGTATATTGCTTTCTTTTGGTAAGAAATATGTCGATATTTTATTTCATTTTATGCTTTACAAATTCATACGAAATTTTCAGAATTATGAAGTTGTGGAGAGCACTAATTATGTGTTTTCTTTTCGTCACAGGTTCATAGGGGATGCGTGCATGCGGCGACATATGGTACAAGAAGATGGCTAGTGCTGTGCACATAGTATTTCTTCACTCCAAATGTATATACGTGCAACAGGCAGCAACGTGAATATTCGGTTTTGGGAAGTGATATCTCGATGATTGAATACTTTTGTATTATGCTTTACGAATTCAGATTAAATTTACAGACCGAAGATGCGGCCGAGAGTACTAATATATTTCTTTTGTTTGGTTACTGGATCGTATGGGATGTGTGAATACGGGGACATGTTCTACGAGAATATCGCTAGTGCTATGCACTTAGCATTTCTTCAAATTAATCAAATCTACATGCAATGGATAGCTGAGTGTATATTGTCTTCTTTTGGTAAGAAATTAGTCGATATTTTATTTCATTTTATGCTTTACAAATTCATACGAAATTTTCAGAATTATGAAGTTGTTGAGAGCACTAATTATGTGTTTCTTTTCGTCACAGGTTCATAGGGGATGAGTGCATGCGGCGACATATGGTCCAAGAAGATGGCTAGTGCTGTGCACATAGCTTTTCTTCACTCCAAATGTATATACGTGCAACAGGCAGCAACGTGAATATTCGATTTTGGGAAGTGATATCTCAATGATTGAATACTTTTGTATTATGCTTCACGAATTCAGATGAAATTCACAGACTGAAGATGCGGCCGAGTGTACTAATCTATTTCTTTTGTTTGGTTACAGGATCGTATGGAATGTGTGAAAACGGGTACATGTTCTACGAGAATATCGCGAGTGCTGTGCACATAGCATTCCTTCAAATTAAACAAATCTACGTGCAATGGATAGCTGAGTGTATATTACTCTCTTTTGGTAAGAAATATGTCGATATTTTATTTCGTTTTATGCTTTACAAATTCATATGAAATTTTCAGAATTATAAAGTTGTGGAGAGCACTAATAATGTGTTTTCTTTTCGTCACAGGTTCATCGGGAATGAGTGCATGCGGCGACATATGGTCCAAGAAGATGGCTAGTGCTGTGCACATAGCTTTTCTTCACTCCAAATGTATATACGGGCAACAGGCACCAACGTGAATATTCGTTATTGGGAAGTAATATCTCGATGATTGAATACTTTTGTATTATGCTTTACGATTTCAGATTAAAATTACAGACTGAAGATGCGGACGAGTGTGCTAATCTATTTCTTTTGTTTGGTCACAGGATCGTATGGGATGTGTGAATACGGGGGCATGTACTACGAGAATATCGCTAGTGCTGTGCACATAGCATTTCTTCAAATTAAACAAATCTACGTGCAATGGATAGCTGAGTGTATATTGCTTTCTTTTGGTAAGAAATATGTCGATATTTTATTTCATTTTATGCTTTACAAAATCATACGAAATTTTCAGAATTATGAAGTTGTGGAGAGCACTAATTATGTGTTTTCTTTTCGTCACAGGTTCATAGGGGATGAGTGCATGAGGCGACATATGGTCCGAGATGATGGCTAGTGCTGTGCACATAGCATTTCTTCACTCCAAATGTATATACGTGCAACAGGCAGCAACGTGAATATTCGATTTTGGGAAGTGATATCTCGATGATTGAATACTTTTGTATTATGCTTTACGAATTCAGATGAAATTTACAGACTGAAGATGCGGCCGAGTGTACTAATCTATTTCTTTTGTTTGGTTATAGGATCGTATGGGATGTGTGAATATGGGGACATGTTCTACGAGAATATCGCGAGTGCTGTGCACATAGCATTCCTTCAAATTAAACAAATCTACGTGCAATGGATAGCTGAGTGTATATTACTCTCTTTTGGTAAGAAATATGTCGATATTTTATTTCGTTTTATGCTTTACAAATTCATATGAAATTTTCAGAATTATAAAGTTGTGGAGAGCACTAATAATGTGTTTTCTTTTCGTCTCAGGTTCATCGGGGATGAGTGCATGCGGCGACATATGGTCCAAGAAGATGGCTAGTGCTGTGCACATAGCTTTTCTTCACTCCAAATGTATATACGTGCAACAGGCAGCAACGTGAATATTCGTTATTGGGAAGTAATATCTCGATGATTGAATACTTTTGTATTATGCTTTACGATTTCAGATTAAAATTACAGACTGAAGATGCGGCGAGTGTGCTAATCTATTTCTTTTGTTTGGTCACAGGATCGTATGGGATGTGTGAATACGGGGGCATGTACTACGAGAATATCGCTAGTGCTGTGCACATAGCATTTCTTCAAATTAAACAAATCTACGTGCAATGGATAGCTGAGTGTATATTGCTTTCTTTTGGTAAGAAATATGTCGATATTTTATTTCATTTTATGCGTTACAAATTCATACGAAATTTTCAGAATTATGAAGTTGTGGAGAGCACTAATTATGTGTTTTCTTTTCGTCACAGGTTCATAGGGGATGAGTGCATGCGGCGACATATGGTACAAGAAGGTGGCTAGTGCTGTGCACATAGTATTTCTTCACTCCAAATGTATATACGTGCAACAGGCAGCAACGTGAATATTCGATTTTGGGAAGTGATATCTCGATGATTGAATACTTTTGTATTATGCTTTACGAATTCAGATTAAATTTACAGACCGAAGATGCGGCCGAGAGTACTAATATATTTCTTTTGTTTGGTTACTGGATCGTATGGGATGTGTGAATACGGGGAAATGTTCTACGAGAATATCGCTAGTGCTATGCACTTAGCATTTCTTCAAATTAATCAAATCTACGTGCAATGGATAGCTGAGTGTATATTGTCTTCTTTTGGTAAGAAATTAGTCGATATTTTATTTCATTTTATGCTTTACAAATTCATACGAAATTTTCAGAATTATGAAGTTGTTGAGAGCACTAATTATGTGTTTCTTTTCGTCACAGGTTCATAGGGGATGAGTGCATGCGGCGACATATGGTCCAAGAAGATGGCTAGTGCTGTGCACATAGCTTTTCTTCACTCCAAATGTATATACGTGCATCAGGCAGCAACGTGAATATTCGATTTTGGGAAGTGATACCTCGATGATTGAATACTTTTGTATTATGCTTTACGAATTCAGATGAAATTCACAGACTGAAGATGCGGCCGAGTGTACTAATCTATTTCTTTTGTTTGGTTACAGGATCGTATGGAATGTGTGAAAACGGGTACATGTTCTACGAGAATATCGCGAGTGCTGTGCACATAGCATTCCTTCAAATTAAACAAATCTACGTGCAATGGATAGCTGAGTGTATATTACTCTCTTTTGGTAAGAAATATGTCGATATTTTGTTTTATGCTTTACAAATTCATATGAAATTTTCAGAATTATAAAGTTGTGGAGAGCACTAATAATGTGTTTTCTTTTCGTCACAGGTTCATCGGGGATGAGTACATGCGGCGACATATGGTACAAGAAGATGGCTAGTGCTGTGCACATAGCTTTTCTTCACTCCCAATGTATATACGTGCAACAGGCAGCAACGTGAATATTCGTTATTGGGAAGTAATATCTCGATGATTGAATACTTTTGTATTATGCTTTACGAATTCAGATTAAAATTACAGACTGAAGATGCGGACGTGTGTGCTAATCTATTTCTTTTGTTTGATCACAGGATCGTATGGGATGTGTGAATACGGGGGCATGTACTACGAGAATATCGCTAGTGCTGTGCACATAGCATTTCTTCAAATTAAACAAATCTACGTGCAATGGATAGCTGAGTGTATATTGCTTTCTTTTGGTAAGAAATATGTCGATATTTTATTTCATTTTATGCTTTACAAAATCATACGAAATTTTCAGAATTATGAAGTTGTGGAGAGCACTAATTATGTGTTTTCTTTTCGTCACAGGTTCATCGGGGATGAGTGCATGTGGCGACATAAGGTCCAAGAAGATGTCTAGTGCTGTGCACATAGCGTTTCTTCACTCCAAATGTATATACGTGCAACAAGCAGCAACGTAAATATTCAATTTTGTGAAGTCATATCTCGATGATTGAATACTTTTGTATTATGCTTTACGAATTCAGATTAAATTTACAGACTGAAGATGCGGCCGAGTGTACTAATCTATTTCTTTTGTTTGGTTACAGGATCGTATGGGATGTGTGAATACGGGGACATGTTCTACGAGAATATCGCTAGTGCTGTGCACATAGCATTTCTTCAAATTAAAAAAATCTACGTGCAATGGATAGCTGAGTGTATATTGCTTTCTTTTGGTAAGAAATATGTCGATATTTAATTTCATTTTATGCTTTACAAATTCATACGAAATTTTCAGAATTATGAAGTTGTGGAGAGAACTAATTATGTGTTTTCTTTTCGTCACAGGTTCATAGGGGATGAGTGCATGCGGCGACATATGGTACAAGAAGATGGCTAGTGCTGTGCACATAGTATTTCTTCACTCAAAATGTATATACGTGCAACAGGCAGCAACGTGAATATTCGATTTTGGGATGTGATACCTCGATGATTGAATACTTTTGTATTATGCTTTACGAATTCAGATTAAATTTACAGGCCGAAGATGCGGCCGAGAGTACTAATATATTTCTTTTGTTTTGTTACAGGATCGTATGGGATGTGTGAATACGGGGACATGTTCTACGAGAATATTGCTAGTGCTGTGCACATAGCATTTCTTCAAATTAATCAAATCTACGTGCAATGGATAGCTGAGTGTATATTGCCATCTTTTGGTAAGAAATTAGTCGATATTTTATTTCATTTTATGCTTTACAAATTCATACGAAATTTTCAGAATTATGAAGTTGTTGAGAGCACTAATTATGTGTTTCTTTTCGTCACAGGTTCATAGGGGATGAGTGCATGCGGCGACATATGGTACAAGAAGATGGCTAGTGCTGTGCACATTGTATTTCTTCACTCCAAATGTATATACGTGCAACAGGCAGCAACGTGAATATTCGATTTTGGGAAGTGATATCTCGATGATTGAATACTTTTGTATTATGCTTTACGAATTCAGATTAAATTTACAGACCGAAGATGCGGCCGAGAGTACTAATATATTTCTTTTGTTTGGTTACAGGATCGTATGGGATGTGTGAATACGGGGACATGTTCTACGAGAATATCGCTAGTGCTGTGCACATAGCATTTCTTCAAATTAATCAAATCTACGTGCAATGGCTAGCTGAGTGTATATTGCCTTCTTTTGGTAAGAATTTAGTCGATATTTTATTTCATTTTATGCTTTACAAATTCATACGAATTTTTCAGAATTATGAACTTGTTGAGAGCACTAAGTATGTGTTTCTTTTCGTCACAGGTTCATAGGGGATGAGTGCATGCGGCGACATATGGTCCAAGAAGATGGCTAGTGCTGTGCACATAGCTTTTCTTCACTCCAAATGTATATACATGCAACAGGCAGCAACGTGAATATTCGATTTTGGGAAGTGATATCTCGATGATTGAATACTTTTGTATTATGCATTACGAATTCAGATGAAATTCACAGACTGAAGATGCGGCCGAGTGTACTAATCTATTTCTTTTGTTTGGTTACAGGATCGTATGGGATGTGTGAAAACTGGGACATGTTCTACGAGAATATCGCGATTGCTGTGCACATAGCATTCCTTCAAATTAAACAAATCTACGTGCAATGGATAGCTGAGTGTATATTGCTGTCTTTTGGTAAGAAATATGTCGATATTTTATTTCATTTTATGCTTTACAAAATCATACGAAATTTTCAGAATTATGAAGTTGTGGAGAGCACTAATTATGTGTTTTCTTTTCGTCACAGGTTCATAGGGGATGAGTGCATGCGGCGACATATGGTCCAAGATGATGGCTAGTGCTGTGCACAGAGCATTTCTTCACTCCAAATGTATATACGTGCAACAGGCAGCAACGTGAATATTCGATTTTGGGAAGTGATATCTCGATGATTGAATACTTTTGTGTTATGCTTTACGAATTCAGATGAAATTTACAGACTGAAGATGCGGCCGAGTGTACTAATCTATTTCTTTTGTTTGGTTATAGGATCGTATGGGATGTGTGAATATGGGGACATGTTCTACGAGAATATCGCTAGTGCTGTGCACATAGCATTTCTTCAAATTAAAAAAATCTACGTGCAATGGATAGCTGAGAGTATATTGCTTTCTTTTGGTACGAAATATGTTGATATTTTATTTCATTTTATGCTTTACAAATTCATACGAAATTTTCAGAGTTATGAAGCTGTGGAGAGCACTAATTATGTGTTTTCTTTTCGTCACAGGTTCATAGGGGATGAGTGCATGCGGCGACATATGGTAGAAGAAGATGGCTAGTGCTGTGCACATAGTATTTCTTCACTCCAAATGTATATACGTGCAACAGGCAGCAACGTGAATATTCGATTTTGGGAAGTGATATCTCGATGATTGAATACCTTTGTATTATGCTTTACGAATTCAGATTAAATTTACAGACCGAAGATGCGGCCGAGAGTACTAATATATTTCTTTTGTTTGGTTACAGGATCGTATGGGATGTGTGAATACGGGGACATGTCCTACGAGAATATCTCTAGTGCTGTTCACATAGCATTTCTTCAAATTAAACAAATCTACGTGCAATGGATAGCTGAGTGTATATTGCTTTCTTTTGGTAAGAGATATGTCGATATTTTATTTCATTTTATGCTTTACAAATTCATACGAAATTTTCAGAATTATGAAGTTGTGGAGAGCACTAAATATGTGTTTTCTTTTCGTCACAGGTTCATAGGGGAGGAGTGCATGTGGCGACATAAGGTCCAAGAAGATGGCTAGTGCTGTGCACATAGCGTTTCTTCACTCCAAATGTATATACGTGCAACACGCAGCAACGTGAATATTCGATTTTGTGAAGTCATATCTCGATGGTTGAATACTTTTGTATTATGCTTTACGAATACAGATTAAATTTACAGACTGAAGATGCGGCCGAGTGTACTAATCTATTTCTTTTGTTTGGTTACAGGACCGTATGGGATGTGTGAATACGGGGACATGTTCTACGAGAATATCGCTTGTGCTGTGCACATAGCATTTCTTCAAATTAAACAAATCTACGTTCAGTGGATAGCTGAGTGTATATTGCTTTCTTTTGGTAAGAAATATGTTGATATTTTATTTCATTTTATGCTTTACAAATTCATATGAAATTTTCAGAATTATGAAGTTGTGGAGAGCACTAATTATGTGTTTTCTTTTCGTCACAGGTTCATCGGGGATGAGTGCATGCGGCGACATATGGTACAAGAAGATGGCTAGTGCTGTGCACATAGCATTTCTTCACTCCAAATGTATATACGTGCAACGGGCAGCAACGTGAATATTCGTTTTTGGGAAGTGATATCTCGATGATTGAATACTTTTGTATTATGCATTACGAATTCAGATGAAATTTACAGACTGAAGATGCGGCCGAGTGTAATACTCTATTTCTTTTGTTTGGTCACAGGATCATATGGGATGTGTGAATACGGGGACATGTTCTACGAGAATATCGTTAGTGCTGTGCACATAGCATTTCTTCAAATTAACCAAATCTACGTGCAATGGATGGCTGAGCGTATATTGCTTTCTTTTGGTAAGAAATTTGTCGATATTTTATTTCATTTTATGATTTACAAATGCATATGAAATTTTCGGAATTATGAAGTTGTGGAGAGCACTAATTACGTGTTTTCTTTTCGCCACAAGTTCATCGGGGATGTGTGCATGTGGCGACATGTGTTAAAGAAGATGGCTAGTGCTGTGCACATAGCATTTCTTCACTCCAAATGTATATACGTGCAACGGGCAGCAACGTGATTATTCGTCTTTTGGGAAGTGATATCTCGATGATTGAATACTTTTGTATTATGCTTTACGAATTCAGATGAAATTTACAGACTGAAGATGCGGCCGAGTGTGCTAATCTATTTCTTTTGTTTGGTCACAGTATCGTATGGGATGTGTGAATACGGGGACATGTTCTACGAGAATATCGCTAGTTCTGTGCACATAGCATTTCTTCAAATTAAACAAATCTACGTGCAATGAATAGCTGAGTGTATATTGCTTTCATTTGGTAAGAAATTTGTCGATATTTTATTTCATTTTATGCTTTACAAATTCATATGAAATTTTCAGAATTATGAAGTTGTGGAGAGCACTAATTATGTGTTTTCTTTTCGTCACAGGTTCACCGGGGATGAGTGCATGCGGCGACATATGGTACAAGAAGATGGCTAGTGCTGTGCACATAGCATTTCTTCACTCCAAATGTATATACGTGCAACGGGCAGCAACGTGAATATTCGTATTTGGGAAGTGATATCTCGATGATTGAATACTTTTGTATTATGCTTTACGAATTCAGATGAAATTTAGAGACTGAAGATGCGGCCGAGTGTACTAATCTATTTCTTTTGTTTGGTCACAGAATCGTATGGATTGTGTGAATACGGGGATATGTTCTACGAGAATATCGCTAGTGCAGTGCACATAGCATTTCACCAAATTAAACAAATCTACGTGCAATGGATAGCTGAGTGTATATTGTTTTCTTATGGTAAGAAATATGTCGATATTTTACTTCATTTTATGCTTTACAAATTCATCTGAAATTTTTAGAATTATGAAGTTCTGGAGAGCACTATTAAGTGTGTTTTCTTTTCGTCACAGGTTCATCGGGGATGAGTGCATGCGGCGCCATATGGTACAAGAAGATGGCTAGTGCTGTGCACATAGCATTCCTTCACTCCAAATATATATACGTGCAACGGGCAGCAACGTGAATATTCGTTTTTGGGAAGTTATATCTCGATGATTGAATACTTTTGTATTATGCTTTACGAATTCAGATTAAATTTACAGACTGAAGATGCGGCCGAGTGTACTAATCTATTTCTTTTGCTTGGTTACATGATCGTATGGGATGTGTGAATACGGGGACATGTTCTACGAGAATATCGCTAGTGCTGTGCACATAGCATTTCTTCAAATTAAACAAATCTACGTGCAATGGATAGCTGAGTGTATATTGCTTTCTTTTGGTAAGAAATATGTCGATTTTTAATTTCATTTTATGCTTTACAAATTCATACGAAATTTTCTGAATTATGAAGTTGTTGAGAGCACTAATTATGTGTTTCTTTGCGTCACAGGTTCATAGGGGATGAGTGCATGCGGCGACATATGGTACAAGAAGATGGCTAGTGCTGTGCACATTGTATTTCTTCACTCCAAATGTATATACGTGCAACAGGCAGCAACGTGAATATTCGATTTTGGGAAGTGATATCTCGATGATTGAATACTTTTGTATTATGCTTTACGAATTCAGATTAAATTTACAGACCGAAGATGCGGCCGAGAGTACTAATATATTTCTTTTGTTTGGTTACAGGATCGTATGGGATGTGTGAATACGGGGACATGTTCTACGAGAATATCGCTAGTGCTGTGCACATAGCATTTCTTCAAATTAATCAAATCTACGTGCAATGGATAGCTGAGTGTATATTGCCTTCTTTCGGTAAGAAATTAGTCGATATTTTATTTCATTTTATGCTTTACAAATTCATACGAAATTTTCAGAATTATGAACTTGTTGAGAGCACTAAGAATGTGTTTCTTTTCGTCACAGGTTCATAGGGGATGAGTGCATGCGGCGACATATGGTCCATGAAGATGGCTAGTGCTGTGCACATAGCTTTTCTTCACTCCAAATGTATATACATGCAACAGGCAGCAACGTGAATATTCGATTTTGGGAAGTGATATCTCGATGATTGAATACTTTTGTATTATGCATTACGAATTCAGATGAAATTCACAGACTGAAGATGCGGCCGAGTGTACTAATCTATTTCTTTTGTGTGGTTACAGGATCGTATGGGATGTGTGAAAACTGGGACATGTTCTACGAGAATATCGCGAGTGCTGTGCACATAGCATTCCTTCAAATTAAACAAATCTACGTGCAATGGATAGCTGAGTGTATATTGCTTTCTTTTGGTAAGAAATATGTCGATATTTTATTTCATTTTATGCTTTACAAAATCATACGAAATTTTCAGAATGATGAAGTTGTGGAGAGCACTAATTATGTGTTTTCTTTTCGTCACAGGTTCATAGGGGACGAGTGCATGCGGCGACATATGGTCCAAGAAGATGGCTAGTGCTGTGCACATAGCTTTTCTTCACTCCAAATGTATATACGTGCAACAGGCAGCAACGTGAATATTCGTTATTGGGAAGTAATATCTCGATGATTGAATTCTTTTGTATTATGCTTTACGAATTCAGATTAAATTTACAGACTGAAGATGCGGACGAGTGTGCTAATCTATTTCTTTTGTTTGATCACAGGATCGTATGGGATGTGTGAATACGGGGACATGTACTACGAGAATATCGCTAGTGCTGTGCACATAGCATTTCTTCAAATTAAACAAATCTACGTGCAATGGATAGCTGAGTGTATATTGCTTTCTTTTGGTAAGAAATATGTCGATATTTTATTTCATTTTATGCTTTACAAAATCATACGAAATTTTCAGAATTATGAAGTTGTGGAGAGCACTAATTATGTGTTTTCTTTTCGTCACAGGTTCATAGGGGATGAGTGCATGCGGCGACATATGGTCCAAGATGATGGCTAGTGCTGTGCACTTAGCACTTCTTCAATCCAAATGTATATACGTGCAACAGGCAGCAACGTGAATATTCGATTTTGGGAAGTGATATCTCGATGATTGAATACCTTTGTATTATGCTTTACGAATTCAGATTAAATTTACAGACCGAAGATGCGGCCGAGAGTACTAATATATTTCTTTTGTTTGGTTACAGGATCGTATGGGATGTGTGAATACGGGGACATGTTCTACGAGAATATCTCTAGTGCTGTGCACATAGCATTTCTTCAAATTAAACAAATCTACGTGCAATGGATAGCTGAGTGTATATTGCTTTCTTTTGGTAAGAAATATGTCGATATTTTATTTCATTTTATGCCTTACAAATTCATACGAAATTTTTAGAATTATGAAGTTGTGGAGAGCACTAAATATGTGTTTTCTTTTCGTCACAGGTTCATAGGGGATGAGTGCATGTGGCGACATAAGGTCCAAGAAGATGGCTAGTGCTGTGCACATAGCGTTTCTTCACTCCAAATGTATATACGTGCAACACGCAGCAACGTGACTATTCGATTTTGTGAAGTCATATCTCGATGATTGAATACTTTTGTATTATGCTTTACGAATTCAGATTAAATTTACAGACAGAAGATGCGGCCGAGTGTACTAATCTATTTCTTTTGTTTGGTTACAGGACCGTATGGGATGTGTGAATACGGGGACATGTTCTACGAGAATATCGCTTGTGCTGTGCACATAGCATTTCTTCAAATTAAACAAATCTACGTTCAGTGGATAGCTGAGTGTATATTGCTTTCTTTTCGTAAGAAATATGTCGATATTTTATTTCATTTTATGCTTTACAAATTCATATGAAATTTTCAGAATTATGAAGTTGTGGAGAGCACTAATTATGTGTTTTCTTTTCGTCACAGGTTCATCGGGGATGAGTGCATGCGGCGACATATGGTACAAGAAGATGGCTAGTGCTGTGCACATAGCATTTCTTCACTCCAAATGTATATACGTGCAACGGGCAGCAACGTGAAAATTCGTTTTTGGGAAGTGATATCTCGATGATTGAATACTTTTGTATTATGCATTACGATTTCAGATGAAATTTACAGACTGAAGATGCGGCCGAGTGTAATACTCTATTTCTTTTGTTTGGTCACAGGATCGTATGGGATGTGTGAATACGGGGACATGTTCTACGAGAATATCGCTAGTGCTGTGCACATAGCATTTCTTCAAATTAACCAAATCTACGTGCAATGGATAGCTGAGCGTATATTGCTTTCTTTTGGTAAGAAATATGTCGATATTTTATTTCAGTTTATGATTTACAAATGCATATGAAATTTTCAGAATTATGAAGTTGTGGAGAGCACTAATTACGTGTTTTCTTTTCGCCACAAGTTCACCGGGGATGTGTGCATGTGGCGACATATGGTACAAGAAGATGGCTAGTGCTGTGCACATAGCATTTCTTCACTCCAAATGTATATACGTGCAACGGGCAGCAACGTGATTATTCGTCTTTTGGGAAGTGATATCTCGATGATTGAATACTTTTGTATTATGCTTTACGAATTCAGATGAAATTTACAGACTGAAGATGCGGCCGAGTGTACTAATCTATTTCTTTTGTTTGGTCACAGTATCGTATGGGATGTGTGAATACGGGGACATGTTCTACCAGTATATCGCTAGTTCTGTGCACATAGCATTTCTTCAAATTAAACAAATCTACGTGCAATGGATAGCTGAGTGTATATTGCTTTCATTTGGTAAGAAATTTGTCGATATTTTATTTCACTTTTAACCTTTACAAATTCATATGAAATTTTCAGAATTATGACGTTGTGGAGAGCACTAATTCTGTGTTTTCTTTTCGTCACAGGTTCATCGGGGATGAGTGCATGCGGCGCCATATGGTACAAGAAAGATGGCTAGTGCTGTGCACATAGCATTCCTTCACTCCAAATATATATACGTGCAACGGGCAGCAACGTGAATATTCGTTTTTGGGAAGTTTTATCTCGATGATTGAATACTTTTGTCTTATGCTTTACGAATTCAGATGAAATTTACAGCCTGAAGATGCGGCCGAGGGTACTAATCTATTTCTTTTGTTTGGTGACAGGATCGTATGGGATGTGTGAATACGGGGACATGTTCTACGAGAATATCGCTAGTGCTGTGCACATAGCATTTCTTCAAATTAAACAAATCTACGTGCATTGGATAGCTGAGTGTATATTGCTTTCTTTTGGTAAGAAATATGTCGATATTTTATTTCATTTTATGCTTTACAAATTCATCTGAAATTTTCAGAACTATGAAATTGTGGAGAGCACTAATTTTGTGTTTTCTTTTCGTCACAGGTTCATCGGGAATGAGTGCATGCGGCGACATAAGGTACAAGAAGATGGCTAGTGCTAAGCACACAGCATTCCATCACTCCAAATGTATATACGTGCAACGGGTAACAACGTTAATATTCGTTTTTGGGAAGTGATATCTCGATGATTGAATACTTTTGTATTATGCTTTACGAATTCAGATGAAATTTACAGACTGAAGATGCGGCCGAGTGTACTAATCTTTTTCTTTTGTTTGATCACAGGATCGTATGGGATGTGTGAATGCGGGGACATGTTCTACGAGAATATCGCTAGTGCTGTGCACATAGCATTTCTTCAAATTAAACAAACCTACGTGCAATGGATAGCTGAGTGTATATTGTTTTCATTTGATAAGAAATTTGTCGATATTTTATTTCATTTTATGCTTTACAAATTCATATGAAAATTTCTGAATTATGAAGTTGTGGAGAGCACTAATTATGTGTTTTCTTTTCGTCACAGGTTCATCGGGGATGAGTGCATGCGGTGACATTTGGTACAAGAAGATGGCTAGTGCTGTGCATATAGCATTCCTTCTTTCCAAATGTATATACGTGCAACGGGCAGCAACGTGAATATTCGTTTTTGGGAGGTGATATCTCGATGATTGAATACTTTTGTACTATGCTTTACGAATTCAGATGAAATTTACAGACTGAAGATGCGGCCGAGTGCACTAATCTATTTCTTTTGTTTGGTGACAGGATCGTATGGGATGTGTGAATACGAGGACATGTTCTACGAGAATATCGCTAGTGCTGTGCACATAGCATTTCTTCAAATTAAACAAATCTACGTGCAATGAATAGCTGAGTGTATAATGCTTTCTTTATGTAAGAAATATGTCGATATTTTATTTCATTCTATGCTTTACAAATTCGTATGAAATTATCAGAATTATGAAGTTGTGGAGAGCAATAATTATGTGTTTTCTTTTCGTCACAGGTACATCGGGGATGAGTGCATGCGGCGACATATGGTACAAGAAGATGGCTAGTGCTGTGCGCATAGCATTCCTTCACTCCAAATGTATATACGTGCAACAAGCAGCAACGTGAATATTCGATTTTGGGAAGTGATATCTCGATGATTGAATACTTTTGTATTATGCTTTACGAATTCAGATTAAATTTCCAGACCGAAGATGCGGCCGAGAGTACTAATATATTTCTTTTGTTTGGTTACAGGATCGTATGGGATGTGTGAATACGGGGACATGTTCTACGAGAATATCGCTAGTGCTGTGCACATAGCATTTCTTCAAATTAATCAAATCTACGTGCAATGGATAGCTGAGTGTATATTGCCTTCTTTTGGTAAGAAATTAGTCGATATTTTATTTCATTTTATGCTTTACAAATTCATACGAAATTTTCAGATTTATGAACTTGTTGAGAGCACTAATTCTGTGTTTTCTTTTCGTCACAGGTTCATAGGGGATGAGTGCATGCGGCGACATATGGTCCAAGAAGATGGCTAGTGCTGTGCACATAGCTTTTCTTCACTCCAAATGTATATACGTGCAACAGGCATCAACGTGAATATTCGATTTTGGGAAGTGATATCTCGATGATTGAATACTTTTGTATTATGCATTACGAATTCAGATGAAATTCACAGACTGAAGATGCGGCCGAGTGTACTAATCTATTTCTTTTGTTTGGTTACAGAATCGCATGGGATGTGTGAAAACTGGGACATGTTCTACGAGAATATCGCGAGTGCTGTGCACATAGCATTCCTTCAAATTAAACAAATCTGCGTGCAATGGATAGCTGAGTGTATATTGCTTTCTTTTGGTAAGAAATATGTCGATATTTTATTTTGTTTTATGCTTTACAAATGCATATGAAATTTTCAGAATTATAAAGTTGTGGAGAGCACTAATAATGTGTTTTCTTTTCGTCACAGGTTCATCAGGGACGAGTGCATGCGGCGACATATGGTCCAAGAAGATGGCTAGTGCTGTGCACATAGCTTTTCTTCACTCCAAATGTATATACGCGCAACAGGCAGCAACGTGAATATTCGTTATTGGGAAGTAATATCTCGATGATTGAATACTTTTGTATTATGCTTTACGAATTCAGATTAAATTTACAGACTGAAGATGCGGACGAGTGTGCTAATCTATTTCTTTTGTTTGATCACAGGATCGTATGGGATGTGTGAATACGGGGACATGTACTACGAGAATATCGCTAGTGCTGTGCACATAGCATTTCTTCAAATTAAACAAATCTACGTGCAATGGATAGCTGAGTGTATATTGCTTTCTTTTGGTAAGAAATATGTCGATATTTTATTTCATTTTATGCTTTACAAAATCATATGAAATTTCCAGAATTATGAAGTTGTGGAGAGCACTAATTATGTGTTTTCTTTTCGTCACAGGTTCATAGGGGATGAGTGCATGCGGCGACATATGGTCCAAGATGATGGCTAGTGCTGTGCACATAGCATATCTTCACTCCAAATGTATATACGTGCAACAGGCAGCAACGTGAATATTCGTTATTGGGAAGTAATATCTCGATGATTGAATTCTTTTGTATTATGCTTTACGAATTCAGATTAAATTTACAGACTGAAGATGCGGACGAGTGTGCTAATCTATTTCTTTTGTTTGATCACAGGTTCGTATGGGATGTGTGAATACGGGGACATGTACTACGAGAATATCGCTAGTGCTGTGCACATAGCATTTCTTCAAATTAAACAAATCTACGTGCAATGGATAGCTGAGTGTATATTGCTTTCTTTTGGTAAGAAATATGTCGATATTTTATTTCATTTTATGCTTTACAAATTCATATGAAAATTTCAGAATTATGAAGTTGTGGAGAGCACTAATTATGTGTTTTCTTTTCGTCACAGGTTCATCGGGGATGAGTGCATGCGGTGACATTTGGTACAAGAAGATGGCTAGTGCTGTGCATATAGCATTCCTTCTTTCCAAATGTATATACGTGCAACGGGCAGCAACGTGAATATTCGTTTTTGGGAGGTGATATCTCGATGATTGAATACTTTTGTACTATGCTTTACGAATTCAGATGAAATTTACAGACTGAAGATGCGGCCGAGTGCACTAATCTATTTCTTTTGTTTGGTGACAGGATCGTATGGGATGTGTGAATACGGGGACATGTTCTACGAGAATATCGCTAGTGCTGTGCACATAGCATTTCTTCAAATTAAACAAATCTACGTGCAATGAATAGCTGAGTGTATAATGCTTTCTTTATGTAAGAAATATGTCGATATTTTATTTCATTCTATGCTTTACAAATTCATATGAAATTATCAGAATTATGAAGTTGTGGAGAGCAATAATTATGTGTTTTCTTTTCGTCACAGGTACATCGGGGATGGGTGCATGCGGCGACATATGGTACAAGAAGATGGCTAGTGCTGTGCACATAGCATTCCTTCACTCCAAATGTATATACGTGCAACAGGCAGCAACGTGAATATTCGATTTTGGGAAGTGATATCTCGATGATTGAATACTTTTGTATTATGCTTTACGAATTCAGATTAAATTTCCAGACCGAAGATGCGGCCGAGAGTACTAATATATTTCTTTTGTTTGGTTACAGGATCGTATGGGATGTGTGAATACGGGGACATGTTCTACGAGAATATCGCTAGTGCTGTGCACATAGCATTTCTTCAAATTAATCAAATCTACGTGCAATGGATAGCTGAGTGTATATTGCCTTCTTTTGGTAAGAAATTAGTCGATATTTTATTTCATTTTATGCTTTACAAATTCATACGAAATTTTCAGAATTATGAACTTGTTGAGAGCACTAAGTATGTGTCTCTTTTCGTCACAGGTTCATAGGGGATGAGTGCATGCGGCGACATATGGTCCAAGAAGATGGCTAGTGCTGTGCACATAGCTTTTCTTCACTCCAAATGTATATACGTGCAACAGGCAGCAACGTGAATATTCGATTTTGGGAAGTGATATCTCGATGATTGAATACTTTTGTATTATGCTTTACGAATACAGATTAAATTTACAGACTGAAGATGCGGACGAGTGTGCTAATCTATTTCTTTTGTTTGATCACAGGATCGTATGGGATGTGTGAATACGGGGACATGTACTACGAGAATATCGCTAGTGCTGTGCACATAGCATTTCTTCAAATTAAACAAATCTACGTGCAATGGATAGCTGAGTGTATATTGCTTTCTTTTGGTAAGAAATATGTCGATATTTTATTTCATTTTATGCTTTACAAAATCATATGAAATTTTCAGAATTATGAAGTTGTGGAGAGCACTAATTATGTGTTTTCTTTTCGTCACAGGTTCATAGGGGATGAGTGCATGCGGCGACATATGGTCCAAGATGATGGCTAGTGCTGTGCACATAGCATATCTTCACTCCAAATGTATATACGTGCAACAGGCAGCAACGTGAATATTCGACTTTGGGAAGCGATATCTCGATGATTGAATACTTTTGTATTATGCTTTACGAATTCAGATGAAATTTACAGACTGAAGATGCGGCCGAGTGTAATACTCTATTTCTTTCGTTTGGTCACAGGATCGTATGGGATGTGTGAATACGGGGACATGTTCTACGAGAATATCGCTAGTGCTGTGCACATAGCATTTCTTCAAATTAACCAAATCTACGTGCAATGGATAGCTGAGCGTATATTGCTTTCTTTTGGTAAGAAATATGTCGATATTTTATTTCATTTTATGATTTACAAATGCATATGAAATTTTCAGAATTATGAAGTTGTGGAGAGCACTAATTACGTGTTTTCTTTTCGCCACAAGTTCATCGGGGATGTGTGCATGTGGCGACATATGGTACAAGAAGATGGCTAGTGCTGTGCACATAGCATTTCTTCACTCCAAATGTATATACGTGCAACGGGCAGCAACGTGATTATTCGTCTTTTGGGAAGTGATATCTCGATGATTGAATACCTTTGTATTATGCTTTACGAATTCAGATTAAATTTACAGACCGAAGATGCGGCTGAGAGTACTAATATATTTCTTTTGTTTGGTTACAGGATCGTATGGGATGTGTGAATACGGGGACATGTTCTACGAGAATATCTCTAGTGCTGTGCACATAGCATTTCTTCAAATTAAACAAATCTACGTTCAGTGGATAGCTGAGTGTATATTGCTTTCTTTTGGTAAGAAATATGTCGATATTTTATTTCATTTTATGCTTTACAAATTCATATGAAATTTTCAGAATTATGAAGTTGTGGAGAGCACTAATTATGTGTTTTCTTTTCGTCACAGGTTCATAGGGGATGAGTGCATGCGGCGACATATGGTACAAGAAGATGGCTAGTGCTGTGCACATAGCATTTCTTCACTCCAAATGTATATACGTGCAACACGCAGCAACGTGAATATTCGTTTTTGGGAAGTGATATCTCGATGATTAAATACTTTTGTATTATGCATTACGAATTCAGATGAAACTTACAGACTGAAGATGCGGCCGAGTGTAATACTCTATTTCTTTCGTTTGGTCACAGGATCGTATGGGATGTGTGAATACGGGGACATGTTCTACGAGAATATCGTTAGTGCTGTGCACATAGCATTTCTTCAAATTAACCAAATCTACGTGCAATGGATAGCTGAGCGTATATTGCTTTCTTTTGGTAAGAAATATGTCGATATTTTATTTCATTTTATGATTTACAAATGCATATGAAATTTTCAGAATTATGAAGTTGTGGAGAGCACTAATTACGTGTTTTCTTTTCGCCACAAGTTCATCGGGGATGTGTGCATGTGGCGACATATGGTACAAGAAGATGGCTAGTGCTGTGCACATAGCATTTCTTCACTCCAAATGTATATACGTGCAACGGGCAGCAACGTGATTATTCGTATTTTGGGAAGTGATATCTCGATGATTGAATACTTTTGTATCATGCTTTACGAATTCAGATGAAATTTACAGACTGAAGATGCGGCCGAGTGTACTAATCTATTTCTTTTGTTTGGTCACAGTATCGTATGGGATGTGTGAATACAGGGACATGTTCTACGAGAATATCGCTAGTTCTGTGCACATAGCATTTCTTCAAATTAAACAAATCTACGTGCAGTGGATAGCTGAGTGTATATTGCTTTCATTTGGTAAGAAATTTGTCGATATTTTATTTCATTTTATGCTTTACAAATTCATATGAAATTTTCAGAATTATGAAGTTGTGGAGAGCACTAATTATGTGTTTTCTTTTCGTCACAGGTTCATCGGGGATGAGTGCATGCGGCGACATATGGTACAAGAAGATGGCTAGTGCTGTGCACATAGCATTTCTTCACTCCAAATGTATATACGTGCAACGGGCAGCAACGTGAATATTCGTATTTGGAAAGTGATATCTCGATGATTGAATACTTTTGTATTATGCTTTACGAATTCAGATGAAATTTAGAGACTGAAGATGCGGCCGAGTGTACTAATCTATTTCTTTTGTTTGGTCACAGAATCGTATTGATTGTGTGAATACGGGGATATGTTCTACGTGAATATCGCTAGTGCAATGCACATAGCATTTCACCAAATTAAACAAATCTACGTGCAATGGATAGCTGAGTGTATATTGTTTTCTTATGGTAAGAAATATGTCGATATTTTACTTCATTTTATGCTTTACAAATTCATCTGAAATTTTCAGAATTATGAAGTTCTGGAGAGCACTATTCAGTGTGTTTTCTTTTCGTCACAGGTTCATCGGGGATGAGTGCATGCGGCGCCATATGGTACAAGAAGATGGCTAGTGCTGTGGACATAGCATTCCTTCACTCCAAATATATATACGTGCAACGGGCAGCAACGTGAATATTCGTTTTTGGGAAGTTATATCTCGATGATTGAATACTTTTGTATTATGCTTTACGAATTCAGATGAAATTTACAGCCTGAAGATGCGGCCGAGGGTACTAATCTATTTCTTTTGTTTGGTCACAGGATCGTATGGGATGTGTGAGTACGGGGACATGTTCTACGAGAATATCGCTAGTGCTGTGCACATAGCATTTCTTCAAATTAAACAAATCTACGTGCATTGGATAGCTGAGTGTATATTGCTTTCTTTTGGTAAGAAATATGTCGATATTTTATTTCATTTTATGCTTTACAAATTCATCTGAAATTTTCAGAATTATGAAGTTGTGGAGAGCACTAATTATGTGTTTTCTTTTCGTCACAGGTTCATCGGGAATGAGTGCATGCGGCGAAATAAGGTACAAGAAGATGGCTAGTGTTAAGCACATAGCATTCCATCACTCCAAATGTATATACGTGCAACGGGCAGCAACGTGAATATTCGTTTTTGGGAAGTGATATCTCGATGATTGAATACTTTTGTATTATGCTTTACGAATTCAGATGAAATTTACAGGCTGAAGATGCGGCCGAGTGTACTAATCTTTTTCTTTTGTTTGATCACAGGATCGTATGGGATGTGTGAATACGGGGACATGTTCTACGAGAATATCGCTAGTGCTGTGCACATAGCATTTCTTCAAATTAAACAAACCTACGTGCAATGGATAGCTGAGTGTATATTGTTTTCATTTGATAAGAAATTTGTCGATATTTTATTTCATTTTATGCTTTACAAATTCATATGAAAATTTCAGAATTATGAAGTTGTGGAGAGCACTAATTATGTGTTTTCTTTTCGTCACAGGTTCATCGGGGATGAGTGCATGCGGTGACATTTGGTACAAGAAGATGGCTAGTGCTGTGCATATAGCATTCCTTCACTCCAAATGTATATACGTGCAACGGGCAGCAACGTGAATATTCGTTTTTGGGAGGTGATATCTCGATGTTTGAATACTTTTGTACTATCCTTTACGAATTCAGATGAAATTTAAGAACTGAAGATGCGGCCGAGTGTACTAATCTATTTCTTTTGTTTGGTTACAGGACCGTATGGGATGTGTGAATACGGGTACATGTTCTACGAGAATATCTCTAGTGCTGTGCACATAGCATTTCTTCAAATTAAACAAATCTACGTGCAATGGATAGCTGAGTGTATATTGCTTTCTTTTGGTAAGAAATATGTCGATATTTTATTTCATTTTATGCTTTACAAATTCATACGAAATTTTCAGAATTATGAAGTTGTGGAGAGCACTAAATATGTGTTTTCTTTTCGTCACAGGTTCATAGGGGATGAGTGCATGTGGCGACATAAGTGCCAAGAAGATGGCTAGTGCTGTGCACATAGCGTTTCTTCACTCCAAATGTATATACGTGCAACACGCAGCAACGTGAATATTCGATTTTGTGAAGTCATATCTCGATAATTGAATACTTTTGTATTATGCTTTACGAATTCAGATTAAATTTACAGACTGAAGATGCGGCCGGGTGTACTAATCTATTTCTTTTGTTTGGTTACAGGACCGTATGGGATGTGTGAATACGGGGACATGTTCTACGAGAATATCGCTAGTGCTGTGCACATAGCATTTCTTCAAATTAAACAAATCTACGTTCAGTGGATAGCTGAGTGTATATTGCTTTCTTTTGGTAAGAAATATGTCGATATTTTATTTCATTTTATGCTTTACAAATTCATATGAAATTTTCAGAATTATGAAGTTGTGGAGAGCACTAATTATGTGTTTTCTTTTCGTCACAGGTTCATCGGGGATGAGTGCATGCGGCAACATATGGTACAAGAAGATGGCTAGTGCTGTGCACATAGCATTTCTTCACTCCAAATGTATATACGTGCAACGGGCAGCAACGTGAATATTCGTTTTTGGGAAGTGATATCTCGATGATTGAATACTTTTGTATTATGCATTACGAATTCAGATGAAATTTACAGACTGAACATGCGGCCGAGTGTAATACTCTATTTCTTTTGTTTGGTCACAGGATCGTATGGGATGTGTGAATACGGGGACATGTTCTACGAGAATATCGCTAGTGCTGTGCACATAGCATTTCTTCAAATTAGCCAAATCTACGTGCAATGGATAGCTGAGCGTATATTGCTTTCTTTTGGTAAGAAATATGTCGATATTTTATTTCATTTTATGATTTACAAATGCATATGAAATTTTCAGAATTATGAAGTTGTGGAGAGCACTAATTACGTGTTTTCTTTTCGCCACAAGTTCATCGGGGATGTGTGCATGTGGCGACATATGGTACAAGAAGATGGCTAGTGCTGTGCACATAGCATTTCTTCACTCCAAATGTATATACGTGCAACGGGCAGCAACGTGATTATTCGTTTTTGGGAAGTGATATCTCGATGATTGAATACTTTTGTATTATGCTTTACGAATTCAGATTAAATTTACAGACTGAAGATGCGGCCGAGTGTACTAATCTATTTCTTTTGTTTGGTCACAGTGTCGTATGGGATGTGTGAATACGGGGACATGTTCTACGAGAATATCGCTAGTGCTGTGCACATAGCATTTCTTCAAATTAAACAAATCTACGTGCAATGGATAGCTGAGTGTATATTGCTTTCATTTGGTAAGAAATTTGTCGATATTTTATTTCATTTTATGCTTTACAAATTCATATGAAATTTTCAGAATTATGAAGTTGTGGAGAGCACTATTTATGTGTTTTCTTTTCGTCACAGGTTCATCGGGGATGAGTGCATGCGGCGACATATGGTACAAGAAGATGGCTAGTGCTGTGCACATAGCATTTCTTCACTCCAAATGTATATACGTGCAACGGGCAGCAACGTGATTATTCGTTTTTGGGAAGTGATATCTCGATGATTGAATACTTTTGTATTATGCTTTACGAATTCAGATTCAATTTACAGACTGAAGATGCGGCCGAGTGTACTAATCTATTTCTTTTGTTTGGTTACAGGACCGTATGGGATGTGTGAATACGGGGGCATGTTCTACGAGAATATCGCTAGTGCTGTGCACATAGCATTTCTTCAAATTAAACAAATCTACGTTCAGTGGATAGCTGAGTGTATATTGCATTCTTTTGGATAGAATTTTGTCGATAATTTATTTCATTTTATGCTTTACAAATTAATATGAAATTTTCAGAATTATGAAGTTGTGGAGAGCACTAATTATGTGTTTTCTTTTCGTCACAGGTTCATCGAGGATGAGTGCATGCGGCGACATATGGTACAAGAAGATGGCTAGTGCTGTGCACATAGCATTTCTTCACTCCAAATGTATATACGTGCAACGGGCAGCAACGTGATTATTCGTTTTTGGGAAGTGATATCTCGATGATTGAATACTTTTGTATTATGCTTTACGAATTCAGATGAAATTTACAGACTGAAGATGCGGCCGAGTGTACTGATCTATTTCTTTTGTTTGGTCACAGTATCGTATGGGATGTGTGAATACGGGGACATGTACTACGAGAATATCGCTAGTTCTGTGCACATAGCATTTCTTCAAATTAAACAAATCTACGTGCAATGGATAGCTGAGTGTATATTGCTTTCATTTGGTAAGAAATTTGTCGCTATTTTATTTCATTTTATGCTTTACAAATTCATATGAAATTTTCAGAATTATGAAGTTGTGGAGAGCACTAATTATGTGTTTTCTTTTCGTCACAGGTTCATCGGGGATGAGTGCATGCGGCGACATATGGTACAAGATGATGGCTAGTGCTGTGCACATAGCATTTCTTCACTCCAAATGTATATACGTGCAACGGGCAGCAACGTGAATATTCGTATTTGGGAAGTGATATCTCGATGATTGAATACTTTTGTATTATGCTTTACGAATTCAGATGAAATTTAGAGACTGAAGATGCGGACGAGTGTACTAATCTATTTCTTTTGTTTGGTCACAGAATCGTATGGATTGTGTGAATACGGGGATATGTTCTACCAGAATATCGCTAGTGCAGTGCACATAGCATTTCTCCAAATTAAACAAATCTACGTGCAATGGATAGCTGAGTGTATATTGTTTTCTTATGGTAAGAAATATGTCGATATTTTACTTCATTTTATGCTTTACAAATTCATCTGAAATTTTCAGAATTATGAAGTTCTGGAGAGCACTATTAAGTGTGTTTTCTTTTCGTTACAGGTTCATCGGGGATGAGTGCATGCGGCGCCATATGGTACAAGAAGATGGCTAGTGCTGTGCACATAGCATTCCTTCATTCCAAATATATATACGTGCAACGGGCAGCAACGTGAATATTCGTTTTTGGGAAGTTATATCTCGATGATTGAATACTTTTGTATTATGCTTTACGAATTCAGATGAAATTTACAGCCTGAAGATGCGGCCGAGGGTACTAATCTATTTCTTTTGTTTGGTCACAGGATCGTATGGGATGTGTGAATACGGGGACATGTTCTACGAGAATATCGCTAGTGCTGTGCACATAGCATTTCTTCAAATTAAACAAATCTACGTGCAATGGATAGCTGAGTGTATATTGCTTTCTTTTGGTAAGAAATATGTCGATATTTTATTTCATTTTATGCTTTACAAATTCATCTGAAATTTTCAGAATTATGAATTTGTGGAGAGCACTAATTATGTGTTTTCTTTTCGTCACAGGTTCATCGGGAATGAGTGCATGCGGCGACATAAGGTACAAGAAGATGGCTAGTGCTAAGCACATAGCATTCCATCACTCCAAATGTATATACATGCAACGGGCAGCAACGTGAATATTCGTTTTTGGGAAGTGATATCTCGATGATTGAATACTTTTGTATTATGCTTTACGAATTCAGGTGAAATTTACAGACTGAAGATGCGGCCGAGTGTACTAATCTATTTCTTTTGTTTGATCACAGGATCGTATGGGATGTGTGAATACGGGGACATGTTCTACGAGAATATCGCTAGTGCTGTGCACATAGCATTTCTTCAAATTAAACATACCTACGTGCAATGGATAGCTGAGTGTATATTGTTTTCATTTGATAAGAAATTTGTCGATATTTTATTTCATTTTATGCTTTACAAATTCATATGAAAATTTCAGAATTATGAAGTTGTGGAGAGCACTAATTATGTGTTTTCTTTTCGTCACAGGTTCATTGGGGATGAGTGCATGCGGTGACATTTGGTACAAGAAGATGGCTAGTGCTGTGCACATAGCATTCCTTCACTCCAAATGTATATACGTGCAACGGGCAGCAACGTGAATATTCGTTTTTGGGAGGTGATATCTCGATGATTGAATACTTTTGTACTATGCTTTACGAATTCAGATGAAATTTACAGACTGAAGATGCGGCCGAGTGTTCTAATCTATTTCTTTTGTTTGGTGACAGGATCGTATGGGATGTGTGAATACGGGGACATGTTCTACGTGAATATCGCTAGTGCTGTGCACATAGCATTTCTTCAAATTAAAGAAATCTACGTGCAATGAATAGCTGAGTGTATAATGCTTTCTTTATGTAAGAAATATGTCGATATTTTATTTCATTCTATGCTTTACAAATTCATATGAAATTATCAGAATTATGAAGTTGTGGAGAGCAATAATTATGTGTTTTCTTTTCGTCACAGGTTCATCGGGGATGAGTGCATGTGGCGACATATGGTACAAGAAGATGGCTAGTGCTGTGCACATAGCATTCCTTCACTCCAAATGTATATACGTGCAACGGGCAGCAACGTGAATATTCGATTTTGGGAAGTGATATCTCGATGATTGTATCCTTTTGTATTATGCTTTACGAATTCAGATGAAATTTACAGACTGATGATGCGGCCGAGAGTACTAATCTATTTCTTTTGTTTGGTCACAGGGTCGTATGGGATGTGTGAATACGGGGACATGTTCCATGAGAATATCGCTAGTGCTGTGCACATAGCATTTCTTCAAATTAAACAAATCTACGTGCAATGGATAGCTGAGTGTATAATGCTTTCTTTATGTAAGAAATATGTCGAAATTTTATTTCATTTTATGCTTTACAAATTCATATGAAATTATCAGAATTATGAAGTTGTGGAGAGCACTAATTATGTGTTTTCTTTTCGTCACAGGTTCATCGG
Source organism: Schistocerca americana (assembly GCF_021461395.2). Classification (NCBI taxonomy): domain Eukaryota; kingdom Metazoa; phylum Arthropoda; class Insecta; order Orthoptera; family Acrididae; genus Schistocerca; species Schistocerca americana. Next base: position 851,730,484 of record NC_060122.1, on the reverse strand, counting down.
GGATGAGTGCATGCGGCAACATATGGTACAAGAAGATGGCTAGTGCTGTGCACATAGCATTCCTTCACTCCAAATGTATATACGTGCAACGGGCAGCAACGTGAATTTTCGTTTTTGGGGAGTGATATCTCGATGATTGTATACTTTTGTACAATGCTTTACGAATTCTGACGAAATTTACAGACTGATGATGCGGCCGAGAGTACTAATCTATTTCTCTTGTTTGGTCACAGGATCGTATGGTATGTGTGATTACGGGGACATGTTCTTCGAGAATATCGCTAGTGCTGTGCACATAGCATTTCTTCAAATTAAACAAATCTACGTGCAATGGATAGCTGAGTGTATATTGCTTTCTTTTGGTAAGAAATTTACCGATATATTATTTCATATTATGCTTTACAAATTCATATGAAATTTTCAGATTAATGAAGTTGTGGAGAGCACTAATTATGTGTTATCTTTTCGTCACAGATTCATCGGGGATGAGTGCATGCGGAGACATATGGTACAAGAAGATGGCTAGTGCTGTGCACATAGCATTCCTTCACTCCAAATGTATATACGTGCAACAGGCAGCAACGTGAATATTCGTTTTTGGGAAGTGATATCTCGATGCTTGAATACTTTTGTATTATGGTTTACGAAATCAGACGAAATTTTCAGTCTGAAGATGCGGCCGAGTGTACTAATCTATTTCTTTTGCTTGGTCACAGGATCGTATGGGATGTGTGAATACGGGGACATGTTCTACGAGAATATCGCTAGTGCTGTGCACATAGCATTTCTTCAAATTAAACAAATCTACGTGCAATGGATAGCTGAGTGTATATTGCTTTCTTTTGGTAAGAAAAATGTCGATATTTTATTTCATATTATGCTTTACAAATTCATATGAAATTATCAGAATTATGATGTTGAGAGCACTAATTATGTGTTTTCTTTTCGTCACAGGTTCATAGGGGATGAGTGCATGCGGCGACATATGGTACAAGAAGATGGCTAGTGCTGTGCACATAGCATTCCTTCTTTCCAAATGTATATACGTGCAACGGGCAGCAACGTGAATATTCGTTTTTGGGAAGTGATATCTCGATGCTTGAATACTTTTGTATTATGGTTTACGAATTCAGATGAAATTTTCAGTCTGAAGATACGGCCGAGTGTACTAATCTATTTCTTTTGTTTGGTCACAGGATCGTATGGGATGTGTGAATACGGGGACATGTTCTACGAGAATATCGCTAGTGCTGTGCACATAGCATTTCTTCAAATTAAACAAATCTACGTACAATGGATAGCTGAGTGTATATTGCTTTCTTTTGGTAAGAAATACGTCGATATTTCATTTCGTTTTATGCTTTACAAATTCATATGAAATTTTCAGAATTATGAAGTTGTGGAGAGCACTAATTATGTGTTTTCTTTTCGTCACAGGTTCATCGGGGATGAGTGCACGCGGCGACATATGGTGCAAGAAGATGGCTAGTGCTGTGCACATAGCATTCCTTCACTCCAAATGTATATACGTGCAACGGGCAGCAACGTGAATATTCGTTTTTGGGAAGTGATATCTGGATGATTGAATACTTTTCTATTATGCATTACGAATATAGATGAAATTTACAGATTTAAGATGTGGCCGAGAGTACTAATCTATTTCTTTTGTTTGGTCACAGGATCGTATGGATTGTGTGAATACGGGGACATGTTCTACGAGAATATCGCTAGTGCTGTGCACATAGCATTTCTTCAAATTAAAGAAATCTACGTGCAATGGAGTGCTGTGTGTATATTGCTTTCGTATGGTAAGAAATATGTCGATATTTTATTTCATTTTATGCTTTACAAATTCATCTGAAATTTTCAGAATTATGAAGTTGTGGAGAGCACTAATTATGTGTATTCTTTTCGTCACAGGTTCATCAGGAATGAGTGCATGCGGCGACATAAGGTACAAGAAGATGGCTAGTGCTAAGCACATGGCATTCCATCACTCCAAATGTATATTCGTGCAACGGGCAGCAACGTGAATATTCGTTTTTGGCAAGTGATATCTCGATGATTGAATACTTTTGTATTATGCTTTACGAATTCAGATGAAATTTGCAGACTGAGGATGCGGCCGAGTGTACTAATCTATTTCTTTTGTTTGGTCACAAGATCGTATGGGATGTGTGAATATGGGGACAAGTTCTACGAGAATATCGCTAGTGCTGTGCACATAGCATTTCTTCAAATTTAACAAATCTACGTGCAATGGATAGCTGAGTGTATAATGCTTTCTTTATGTAAGAAATATGTCGTTATTTTATTTCATTTTACGCTTTACAAATTCATATGAAATTATCAGAATTATGAAGTTGTGGAGAGCACTAATTATGTGTTTTCTTTTCGTCACAGGTTCATCGGGGATGAGTGCATGCGGGGACATATGGTACAAGAAGATGGCTAGTGCTGTGCACATAGCATTCCTTCACTCCAAATGTATATACGTGCAACGGGCAGCAACGTGAATATTCGTTTTTGGGAAGAGATATCTCGATGATTGTATCCTTTTGTATTATGCTTTACGAATTCAGATGAAATTTACAGACTGATGATGCGGCCGAGAGTACTAATCTATTTCTTTTGTTTGGTCACGGGATCGTATGGGATGTGTGTATACGGGGACATGTTCTACGAGAATATCGCTAGTGCTGTGCACATAGCATTTCTTCAAATTAAACAAATATACGTGCAATGGATAGCTGAGTGTATATTGCTTTCTTTATGTAAGAAATATGTCGTTATTTTATTTCATTTTATGCTTTACAAATTCATATGAAATTATCAGAATTATGAAGTTGTGGAAAGCACTAATTATGTGTTTTCTTTTCGTCACAGGTTCATCGGGGATGAGTGCATGCGGCGACATATGGTACAAGAAGATGGCTAGTGCTGTGCACATAGCATTCTTTCCATCCAAATGTATTTACGTGCAACAGGCAGCAACGTGAATATTCGTTTTAGGGGAGTGATATCTCGATGATTGAATACTTTTGTATTATGCATTACGAATGTAGATGAAATTTACAGATTTAAGATGCGGCCGAGTGTACTAATCTATTTCTTTTGTTTGGTCACAGGATCGTATGGATTGTGTGAATACGGGGACATGTTCTCCGAGAATATCGCTAGTGCTGTGCACATAGCATATCTTCCAATTAAACAAATCTACGTGCAATGGAGTGCTGTGTGTATATTGCTTTCTTATGGTAAGAAATATGTCGATATTTTATTTCATTTTATGCTTTACAAATTCATATGAAATTATCAGAATTATGAAGTTGTGGAGAGCACTAATTATGTGTTTTCTTTTCGTCACAGGTTCATATTGCATGAGTGCATGCGGCGACATATGGTCCAAGAAGATGGCTAGTGCTGTGCACATAGCATTCCTTCACTGCAAATTTATATTCGTGAACCGGCAGCAACGTGAATATTCGATTTTGGGAAGTGATATCTCAATGATTGAATACTTTTGTATTGTGCTTTACGAATTCAGATGAAATTTGCAGACTGAAGATGCGGTCGGGTGTACTAATCTATTTCTTTTGATTGGTCACAGGATCGTATGGGATGTGTGAATACGGGGACATGTTCTACGAGAATATCGCTAGTGCTGTGCACATAGCACTTCTTGATATCAAACAAATCTACGTGCAATGGATAGCTGAGTGTATATTGCTTTCTTTATGTAAGAAATATGACGATATTTTATTTCATTTTATGCTTTACAAATTCATATGAAATTTTCAGAATTATGAAGTTGTGGAGAGCACTAATTATGTGTTCTCTTTTCGTCACAGGTTCATCGGGGATGAGTGCATGCGGCGACATATGGTACAAGAAGATGGCTAGTGCTGTGCACATAGCATTCCTTCACTCCAAATGTATATACGTGCAACGGGCAGCAACGTGAATTTTCGTTTTTGTGAAGTGATATCTCGATGATTGTATCCTTTTGTATTATGCTTTACGAATTCAGATGAAATTTTCAGTCTGAAGATGCGGCCGAGTGTACTAATCTATTTCTTTTGTTTGGTCACAGGATCGTATGGGGTGTGTGAATACGGGGACATGTTCTAAGTTAATATCGCTAGCGCTGTGCATATATCATTTCATCAAATTAAACAAATCTACGTGCAGTGGATTGGTGAGAGTATATTGGTTTCTTTTGGTAAGAAATATGTCGATATTTTATTTCATTTTATGCTTTACAAATTCATACGAAATTTTCAGAATTATGAAGTTGTGGAGAGCACTAATTATGTGTATTCTTTTCGCCACAGGTTCATCGGGGATGAGTACATGCGGCGACATATGGTACAAGAAGATGGCTAGTGCTGTGCACATAGCATGCCTTCACTCCAAATGTATATACGTGCAACGGGCAGCAACGTGAATATTCGTTTTTGAGAAGTAATATCTCGATGATTGAATACTTTTGTATTATGCTTTACGAATTCAGATGAAATTTACAGACTGAAGATGCGGCCGAGTGTACTAATCTATTTCTCATGTTTGGTCACAGGATCGTATGGGGTGTGTGAATACGGGGACATGTTCTACGTGAATATCGCTAGTGCTGTGCATATATCACTTCATCAAATTAAACAAATCTTTGTGCAGTGGATTGGTAAGTGTATATTGGTTTCTTTTGGTAAGAAATATGTCGAAATTTTATCTCATTTTATTCTTTACAAATTCATATGAAATTTTCAGAATTATCAAGTTGTGGAGAGCACTAATTATGTGTTTTCTTTTCGTCACAGGTTCATAGGGGATGAGTGCATGCGGCGACATATGGTACAAGAAGATGGCTAGTGCTGTGCACATAGCATTCCTTCACTCCAAATGTATATACGTGCAACGGGTAGCAACGTGAATATTCGTTTTTGGGAAGTGATATCTCGATGATTGAATACTTTTGTATTATGCTTTACGAATTCAGATGAAATTTGCAGACTGAAGATGCGGCCGAGTGTAGTAATCTATTTCTTTTGTTTAGTCACGGGATCGTATGGGATGTGTGACTACGGGGACATGTTCTACGAGAATATCGCTAGTGCTGTGCACATAGCATTTCTTCAAATTAAACAAATCTACGTGCAATGGATAGCTGAGCGTATATTGCTCTCTTCTGGTAAGAAATATGTCGATATTTTATTTCATTTTATGCTTTACAAATTCATATGAAATTTTCAGAATTATCAAGTTGTGGAGAGCACTAAATATGTGTTTTATTTTCGTCACAGGTTCATAGGGGATGAGTGCATGCGGCGACATATGGTACAAGAAGATGGCTAGTGCTGTGCACATAGCATTCCTTCACTCCAAATGTATATACGTGCAACGGGTAGCAACGTGAATATTCGTTTTTGGGAAGTGATATCTCGATGATTGAATACTTTTGTATTATGCTTTACGAATTCAGATGAAATTTGCAGACTGAAGATGCGGCCGAGTGTAGTAATCTATTTCTTTTCTTTAGTCACGGGATCGTATGGGATGTGTGATTACGGGGACATGTTCTACGAGAATATCGCTAGTGCTGTGCACATAGCATTTCTTCAAATTAAACAAATCTACGTGCAATGGATAGCTGAGTGTATATTGCTCTCTTTTGGTAAGAAATATGTCGATATTTTATTTCAGTTTATGCTTTACAAATTCATTTGAAATTTGTAGAATTATGAAGTTGTGGAGAGCACTAATTATGTGTTTTCCTTTCGTCACATGTTCATCGGGGATGAGTGCATGAGGCGACATATGGTACAAGAAGATGGCTAGTGCTGTGCACATAGCATTCCTTCACTCCAAATGTATATACGTGCAACGTGCAGCAACGTGAATATTCGTTTTTGGGAAGTGATATCTCGATGATTGAATACTTTTGTATTATGCTTTACGAATTCAGATGAAATTTACAGACTGAAGATGCGGCCGAGTGTACTAATCTATTTCTTTTGTTTGGTCACAGGATCGTATGGGGTGTGTGAATACGGGGACATGTTCTAAGTGAATATCGCTAGCGCTGTGCATATATCATTTCATCAAATTAAACAAATCTACGTGCAGTGGATTGGTGAGAGTATATTGGTTTCTTTTGGTAAGAAATATGTCGATATTTTGTTTCATTTTATGCTTTACAAATTCATACGAAATTTTTAGAATCATGAAGTTGTGGAGAGCACTAATTATGTGTATTCATTTCGCCACAGGTTCATCGGGGATGAGTACATGCGGCGACATATGGTACAAGAAGATGGCTAGTGCTGTGCACATAGCATGCCTTCACTCCAAATGTATATACGTGCAACGGGTAGCAACGTGAATATTCGTTTTTGGGAAGTGATATCTCGATGATTGAATACTTTTGTATTAAGCTTTACGAATTCAGATGTAATTTGCAGACTGATGATGCGGCCGAGTGTAGTAATCTATTTCTTTTGTTTAGTCACGGAATCGTATGGGATGTGTGACTACGGGGACATGTTCTACGAGAATATCGCTAGTGCTGTGCACATAGCATTTCTTCAAATTAAACAAATCTACGTGCAATGGATAGCTGAGCGTATATTGCTCTCTTTTGGTAAGAAATATGTCGATATTTTATTTCATTTTATGCTTTACAAATTCATATGAAATTTTCAGAATTATCAAGTTGTGGAGAGCACTAAATATGTGTTTTATTTTCGTCACAGGTTCATAGGGGATGAGTGCATGCGGCGACATATGGTACAAGAAGATGGCTAGTGCTGTGCACATAGCATTCCTTCACTCCAAATGTATATACGTGCATCGTGCAGCAACGTGAATATTCGTTTTTGGGAAGTGATATCTCGATGATTGAATACTTTTGTATTATGCTTTACGAATTCAGATGAAATTTACAGACTGAAGATGCGGCCGAGTGTACTAATCTATTTTTTTTGTTTGGTCACAGGATCGTATGGGATGTGTGAATACGGGGACATGTTCTACGAGAATATCGCTAGTGCTGTGCACATAGCACTTCTTCATATTAAACAAATCTACGTGCAATGGATAGCTGAGTGTATATTGCTTTCTTTTGGTAAGAAATTTGTCGATATATTATTTCAAATTATGCTTTACAAATTCATATGAAATATTCAGAATTATGAAGTTGTGGAGAGCACTAATTTTGTGTTAACTTTTCGTCACAGATTCATCGGGGATGAGTGCATGCGGTGACATATGGTACAAGAAGATGGCTAGTGCTGCACACATAGCATTCCTTCACTCCAAATGTAAATACGTGCAACGGGCAGCAACGTGAATATTCGTTTTTGGGAAGTGATATCTCGATGATTGAATACTTTTGTATTATGCTTTACGAATTCAGATGAGATTTACAGACTGAAGATGCGGCCGAGTGTACTAATCTATTTTTTTTGTTTGGTCACAGGATCGTATGGGATGTGTGAATACGGGGACATGTCCTACCAGAATATCGCTAGTGCTGTGCACATAGCACTTCTTCATATTAAACAAATCTACGTGCAATGGATAGCTGAGTGTATATTGCTTTCTTTTGGTAAGAAATGTGACGATATTTTATTTCATTTTATGCTTTACAAATTCATATGAAATATTCAGAATTATGAAGTTGTGGAGAGCACTAATTATGTGTTCTCTTTTCGTCACGGGTTCATCGGGGATGAGCGCATGCGGCGACATATGGTCCAAGAAGATGGCTAGTGCTGTGCACATAGCATTCCTTCACTCCAAATGTATATACGTGCAACAGGCAGCAACGTGAAAATTCGTTATTGGGAAGTGATATGTCGATGATTGAATACTTTTGTATTATGCTTTACGAATTCAGATGAGATTTACAGACTGAAGATGCGGCCGAGTGTACTAATCTATTTTTTTTGTTTGGTCACAGGATCGTATGGGATGTGTGAATACGGGGACATGTTCTACGAGAATATCGCTAGTGCTGTGCACATAGCACTTCTTCATATTAAACAAATCTATGTGCAATGGATAGCTGAGTGTATATTGCGTTCTTTTGGTAAGAAATATGACGATATTTTATTTCATTTTATGCTTTACAAATTCATATGAAATTTTCAGAATTATGAAGTTGTGGAGAGCACTAATTATGTGTTCTCTTTTCGTCACAGGTTCATCGGGGATGAGTGCATGCGGCGACATATGGTACAAGAAGATGGCTAGTGCTGTGCACATAGCATTCCTTCACTCCAAATGTATATACGTGCAGCGGGCAGCAACGTGAATATTCGTTTTTGAGAAGTAATATCTCGATGATTGAATACTTTTGTATTATGCTTTACGAATTCAGATGAAATTTACAGACTGAAGATGCGGCCGAGTGTAGTAATCTATTTCTCTTGTTTGGTCACAGGATCGTATGGGGTGTGTGAATACGGGGACATGTTCTACGTGAATATCGCTAGTGCTGTGCATATATCATTTTATCAAATTAAACAAATCTACATGCAATGGATAGCTGAGCGTATATTGCTTTCCTTTGGTAAGAAATATGTCGATATTTTTTTTCATTTTATGTTTTACAAATTCATACGAAATTTTCAGAATTATGAAGTTGTGGAGGGCACTAATTATGTGTTTTCTTTTAGTCACAGGTTCATCAGGGATGAGTGCATGCGGCGACATATGGTACAAGAAGGTGGCTAGTGCTGTGCACATAGCAATCCTTCACTCCAAATGTATATACGTGCAACGGACAGCAACTTGAATATTCGTTTTTGGGAAGTGATATCTCGATGATTGAATACTTTTGTATTATGCTTTATGAATTCAGACGAAATTTACAGACTGAAGATGCGGCCGAGTGTACTAATCTATTTCCTTTGTTTGGTCACGGGATCGTATGGGATGTGTGAATACATGGACATGTTCTAAGAGAATATCGCTAGTGCTGTGCACATAGCATTTCTTCAAACTAAACAAATCTACGGGCAATGGATAGCTGAGAGTATATTGCTTTCTTTTGGTAAGAAATATGTCGATATTTTATTTCATTTTATGCTTTACAAATTCATACGAAATTTTCAGAATTATGAAGTTGTGGAGAGCACTAATTATGTGTTTTCTTTTCGTCACAGGTTCATCGGGGATGAGTGCATGCGGGAACATATGGTACAAGCAGATGGCTAGTGCTGTGCACATAGCAATCCTTCACTCCAAATGTATATACGTCCAACGGGCAGCAACGTGAATATTCGTTTTTGGGAAGTGATATCTCGATAATTGAATACTATTGTATTATGCTTTACGAATTCAGATGAAATTTACAGACTGAAGATGCGGCCGAGTGTACTAATCTATTTCCTTTGTTTGGTCACGGGATCGTATGGGATGTGTGAATACGGGGACATGTTCGACGAGAATATCGCTAGTGCTGTGCACATAGCATTTCTTCAAATTAAACAAATCTACGTGCAATGGATAGCTGAGAGTATATTGCTTTCTTTTGGTAAGAAAAATGTCGATATTTTATTTCATATTATGCTTTACAAATTCATACGAAATTTACAGAATTATGAAGTTGTGGAGAGCACTAATTATGTGTTTTCTTTTCGTCACAAGTTCATCGGGGATGAGTGCATGCGGCGACATATCGTACAAGAAGATGGCTAGTGCTGTGCACATAGCATTCCTTCACTCCAAATATATATACGAGGAACGGGAAGCAACGTGAATATTCGTTTTTGCGAAGTGATATCCCATTGATTGAATACTTTTGTATTATGCTTTACGAACTCAGATGAAATTTAGAGACTGAAGTTGCGGCCGAGTGCACTAATCTATTCCTTTTGTTTGGTCACAGGATCGTATGGGATGTGTGAATACGGGGACATGTTCTACGAGAATATCGATCGTGCTGTGCACATAACATTTCTTCAAATTAAACAAATCTTCGTGCAATGGATAGTGAGTGTATAATGCTATCTTTTGGTTAGAAATATGTCGATATTTTATTTCATTTTATGCTTTACAAATTCATATGAAATTTTCAGAATTATGAAGTTGTGGAGAGCACTAATTATGTGTTTTCTTTTCGCTCAGTTTCATTGGGGATTTGTGCATGCGGCGACATATGGTACGAGAAGACGGCTAGTGCTGTGCACATAGCATTCCTTCACTCCAAATGTATATACGTGCAACGGGCAGCAACGTGAATATTCGTTTTTGGGGAAGTGATATCTCGATGATTGAATACTTTTGTATTATGCTTTACGAACTCAGATGAAAGTTACAGACTGAAGATGCGGCCGAGTGTACTAGTCTATTTCTTTTGTTTGGTCACAGGATCGTATGTGATGTGTGAATACGGGGACATGTTCTGCGAGAATATCGCTAGTGCTGTGCACATAGCATTTCTCCAAATTAAACATATCTACGTGCAATGGATAGCTGAGTGTATATTGCTTTCTTTTGGTAAGATATATGTCGATATTTTATTTCATTTTATGCTTTACAAATTCATATGAAATTTTCAGAATTATGAAGTTGTGGAGAGCACTAATTATATGTTTTCTTTACGTCACAGGTTCATCGGGGATGGGTGCATGCGGCGACATATGGTACAAGAAGATGGCTAGTTCTGTGCACATAGCATTCCTTCACTCCAAATGTATATACGTGCAACGCTCAGCAACGTGAATATTCGTTTTTGGGAAGTGATATCTCGATGATTGAATACTTTTGTATTAAGCTTTACGAATTCAGATGAAATTTACAGACTGAAGATGCGTCCGAGTGTACTAATCTATCTCTTTTGTTTGGTCACAGGATCGTATGTGATGTGTGAATACGGGGACATGTTCTACGAGAATATCGCTAGTGCTGTGCACATAGCATTTCTTCAAATTAAACAAATCTACGTGCAATGTATAGCTGAGTGTATATTGCTTTCTGTCGGTAAGAAATATGTCGATATTTTATTTCATTTTATCCTTTTCAAATTCATCTGAAATTTTCAGAATTATGAAGTCGTGGAGAGCACTAATTATGTGTTTTCTTTTCGTCACAGGTTCATCGGGGATGAGTGCATGCGGCGACATATGGTACAAGAAGATGGCTAGTGCTGTGAACATTGCATTCCTTCACTCCAAATGTATATACGTGCAACGGGCAGCAACTTGAATGTTCGTTTTTGGAAAGTGATATCTCGATGATTGAATACTTTTGTATTATGATTTACGAATTCAGATGAAATTTACAGACTGAAGATGCGGCCGAGTGTACTAATCTATTTCTTTTGTTTGGTCACGGGATCGTATGGAATGTGGGAATACGGGGACATGTTCTACGAGAATATCGCTAGTGCTGTGCACATAGCATTTCTTCAAATTAAACAAATCTACGTGCAATGGATAGCTAAGAGCATATTGCTTTCTTTTCGTAAGAAATATGTCGATATTTTATTTCATTTTATGCTTTACAAATTCATATGATATTTTCAGAATTATGAAGTTGTGGAGAGCACTAATTATGTGTTTTCTTTTCGTCACACGTTCATCGGGGATGAGTGCATGCGGCGACATATGGTACAAGAAGATGGCTAGTGCTGTGCACATAGCATTCCTTCACTCCAAATGTATATACGTGCAACGGGCAGCAACGTGACTTTTCGTTTTTGGGAAGTGATATCTCGATGATTGAATACTTTTGTATTATGCTTTACGAATTCAGATGAAATTTACAGACTGAATATGCGGTCGAGTGTGCTAATCTATTTCTTTTGTTTGGTCACAAGATCGTATGGGATGTGTGAATACGGGGACATGTTCTAGGAGAATATCGCAAGTACTGTGAACATAGGATTTCTTCAAATTAAACAAATCTACGTGCAATGGATGGCTGAGTGTATATTGCTTTCTTTTGGTAAGAAATATGTCAATATTTTATTTCATTTTACCCTTCTCAAATTCATCTGAAATTTTCAGAATTATGAAGTTGTGGAGAGCACTAATTATGTGTTATCTTTTCGACACAGGTTCATCGGGGTGAGTGCATGCGGCGACATATGGTACAAGAAAATGGCTAGTGCTGTGCACATAGCATTCCTTCACTCCAAATGTATATACGTGCAACGGGCATCAACGTGAATATTTAATTTGGGAAGTGATATCTCGATGATTGAATACTTTTGTATTATGCTTTACGAATTCAGACGAGATTTACAGACTGAAGATGCGGCCGAGTGTACTAATCCATTTCTTTTGTTTGGTCACGGGATCGTATGGAATGTGGGAATACGGGGACATGTTCTACGAGAATATCGCTAGTGCTGTGCACATAGCATTTCTTCAAATTAAACAAATCTACGTGCAATGGATAGCTGAGTGTGTATTGCTTTCTTTAGGTAAGAAATATGTCGATATTTTATTTCATTTTATGCTTTACAAATTCATATGATATTTTCAGAATTATGAAGTTGTGGAGAGCACTAATTATGTGATTTCTTTTCGTCACAGGTTCATCGGGGATGAGTACATGTGGCGACATATGGTACAAGAAGTTGGCTAGTGCTGTGCACATAGCATTCCTTCACTCCAAATGTATATATGTGCAACAGGCAGCAACGTGAATATTCGTTTTTGGGATGTGATATCTCGATGATTGAATACTTTTGCATAATGGTTTACGAATTCAGATGAAATTTACAGACTGAAGATGTGGCCGAATGTACTAATCTATTTCTTTTGTTTGGTCACAGGATCGTATGGGATGTGCGAATACGGCGACATGTTCTACGTGAATATCGCTAGCGCTGTGCACATAGCATTTCTTCAAATTAAACAAATCTACGTGCAATGGATAGCTGAGTGTATATTGCTCTCTTTTGGTAAGAAATATGTCGATATTTTATTTCATTTTATGCTTTACAAATTCATATGAAATTTTCAGCATAATGAAGTTGTGGAGAGCACTAATTATGAATTTTCTTTTCGAACAGGTTCTTCGGGGATGAGTGCATGCGGCGACATATGGTACAAGAAGATGGCTAGTGCTGTGCACATAGCATTCCTTCACTCCAAATGTATATATGTGCAACGGGCAGCAACGTGAATATTCGTTTTTGGGAAGTGATATCTCGATGATTGAATACTTTTGTATTATGCTTTACGAATTCAGACGAGATTTACAGACTGAAGATGCGGCCGAGTGTATTAATCTATTTCTTTTGTTTGGTCACAGGATCGTATGGAATGTGTGAATACGGGGAAATGTTCTACGAGAAAATCGCTAGTGCTGTGCACATAGCATTTCTTCAAATTAAACAAATCCAAGTGCATTGAATAGCTGAGTGTATATTGCTTTCTTTTGGTAAGAAATATGTCGATATTTTATTTCGTTTTGTGCTTTACAAATTCATATGAAATTTTCAGAATTATGAAGTTGTCTAGAGCACTAATTATGTGATTTCTTTTCGTCACAGGTTCATCGGGGATGAGTTCATGTGGCGACATATGGTACAAGAAGATGGCTAGTGCTGTGCACATAGCATTCCTTCACTCCAAATGTATATATGTGCAACGGGCAGCAACGTGAATATTCGTTTTTGGGAAGTGATATTTCGATGATTGAATACTTTTGCATAATGGTTTAAGAAATCAGATGAAATTTACAGACTGAAGATGTGGCCGAATGTACTAATCTATTTCTTTTGTTTGGTCACAGGATCGTATGGGATGTGCGAATACGGCGACATGTTCTACGTGAATATCGCTAGCGCTGTGCACATAGCATTTCTTCAAATTAAACAAATCTACGTGCAATGGATAGCTGAGTGTATATTGCTTTCTTTTGGAAAGAAATATGTCGATATTTTATTTCATTTTATGCTTTACAAATTCATATGAAATTTTCAGAATTATGAAGTTGTGGAGAGCACTAATTATGTGTTTTCTTTTCGTCACAGGTGCATCGGGGATGAGTGCATCTGGCGACATATGGTACAAGAAGATGGCTAGTGCTGTGCACATAGCATTCCTGCACTCCAAATGTATATACGTGCAACGGGCAGCAACGTGAATATTCGTTTTTGGGAACTGATATCTCGATGATTGAATACTTCTATATTATGCTTTACGAATTCAGATGAAATTTACAGACTGAAGATGTGGCCGAATGTACTAATCTATTTCTTTTGTTTGGTCACAGGATCGTATGGGATGAGCGAATACGGCGACATGTTCTACGAGAATATCGCTAGCGCTGTGCACATAGCATTTCTTCAAATTAAACAAATCTACGTGCAATGGATAGCTGAGTGTATATTGCTTTCTTTTGGCAAGAAATATGTCGATATTTTATTTCATTTTATGCTTTACAAATTCGTATGAAATTTTCAGCATAATGAAGTTGTGGAGAGCACTAATTATGTGTTTTCTTTTCGCACAGGTTCTTCGGGGATGAGTGCATGCGGCGACATATGGTACAAGAAGATGGCTAGTGCTGTGCACATAGCATTCCTTCACTCCAAATGTATATACATGCAACGGGCAGCAACGTGAATATTCGTTTTTGGGAAGTTATATCACGATGATTGAATACTTTTCTATTATCCTTTACGAATTCAGATGAGATTTACAGACTGAAGATGCGGCCGAGTGTATTAATCTATTTCTTTTGTTTGGTCACAGGATCGTATGGGATGTGTGAATGCGGGGATATGTTTGACGAGAATATCGCTAGTGTTGTGCACATTGCATTTCTTCAAAACAAACAAATCTACGTGCAATGGATTGCTGAGTGTACATTGCTTTCTTTTGGTAAGAAATATGTCGATATTTTATTTCATTTTATGCTTTACAAATTCATATGAAATTTTCAGAATTATAAAGTTGTGGAGAGCACTAATTATGTGTTTTCTTTTCGTCACAGTTTCATCGGGGATGAGTGCATGCGGCGACATATGGTACAAGAAGATGGCTAGTGCTGTGCACATAGCATACCTTCACTCCATTTGTATGTACGTGCAACGGGCAGCAACGTGAATATTCGTTTTTGGGAAGTGATATCTCGATGATTGAATACTTTTGTATTATGCTTTACGAGTTCAGATGAAATTTATAGACTGATGATGCGGTCGAGTGTACTAATCGATTTCTTTTCTTTGGTCGCAGGATCGTATGGGATGTGAGAATACGGAGGCATGTTCTACGAGAATATCGCTGGTGCTGTGCACATAGCATTTCTTCAAATTAAACATAGCTACGTGCAATGGATAGCTGAGTGTAAATTGCTTTCTTTTGGTAAGAAATATGTCAATACTTTATTTCATTTTAAGCTTTACAAATTCATATGAAATTATCAGAATTATGAAGTTGTGGAGAGCACTAATTATGTGTTTTCTCTTTGTCACAGGTTCATCGGGGATGAGTGCATGTGTTGACATATGGTACAAGAAGATGGCTATTGCTGTGCACATAGCATTTCTTCACTCCAAATGTATATACGTGCAATTGGCAGCAACGTGAATATTCGTTTGTGGGAACTGATATCTCGATGATTGAATACTTTTGTATCATGCTTTACGAATTCAGATCAAAATTACAGACTGATGGTGCGGTCGAGTGTACTAATCTATTTCCTTTCTTCTATCACAAGATCGTATGGGATGTGTGAATACGAGGACATATACTACGAGAATATCGCTAGTGCTGTGCACATGACATTTCTTCAAATTAAACGTATCTACGTGCAATGGATAGCTGAGTGTATATTGCTTCCTTTTGGTAAGAAATATGTCGATATTTTTTTTCATTTTATGCTTTACAAATTCATATGAAATTTTCAGAATTATGAAGTTGTGGAGACCACTAATTATGAGTTTTCATTTCGTCACAGGTTCATCGGGGATGAGTGCACGTGGCGACATATGGTATAAGAAGATGGCTAGTGCTGTGCACATAGCATTCCTTCACTCCAAATGTATATACGCGCAACGGGCAGCAACGTGAATATTCGTTTTTGGGAAGTCATATCTCGATGATTGAATACTTTTGTATTATGCTTTACGAATTCAGATGAAATTTACAGACTGATGATGCGGTCGAGTGTACTAATCTATGTCTTTTCTTTCGTCACAGGATCGTATGGGATGTGAAAATACGGGGACATGTTCCACAAAAATATCGCTAGTGCTGTGCACATAGTTTTCTTCAATTTAAACATATCAACTTGCAATGGATAGCTGAGTGTATATTGCTTTCTTTTGGAAAGAAATAATTTGTAATTTTATTTCATTTTATGCTTTACAAATTCATATGAAATTTTCAGAATTATGAAGTCGTGGAGAGCACTAATAATGAGTTTTTATTTCGTCACAGGTTCATCGGGGATGAGTGCATGTGGCGACAAATGGTACAGGAAGATGGCTAGTGCTGTGCACAAACCATTCCTTCACTTCAAATGTATATACGTGCAACGGGCAGCAACGTGAATATTCGTCTTTGGGAAGTCATATCTCGATGATTGAATACTTTTGTATTATGCTTTACGTATTCAGATGAAATTTACTGTCTGATTATGCGGTCGTCTGTACTAATCTATTTGTTTTCTTTCGTCACAGGATCGTATGGGATGTGTGAATACGGGGACATGTTCTACGAGAATATCGCTAGTGCTGTGCACAAAGTTTTCTTCAAATTAAACGTATCTATGTGCAATGGATAGCTGAGTGTATATTGCTCTCTTTACGTAAGAAATATGTCGTTATTTTATTTCATTTTATGCTTTACAAATTCATATGAAATTTTCAGAATTATGAAGTTGTGGAGAGCACTAATTATAAGTTATCTTTTCGTCACAGGTTCATCGGGGATGAGTGCATGTGGCGACATATGGTACAAGAAGATGGCTAGTGCTGTGCACATAGCATTCCTTCACTCCATATGTATACACGTGCAATTGGCAGCAACGTGAATATTCGTGTTTGGGAAGTGATATCTCGATACTTTATACTTTTGTATAATGCTTTACAAATTCAGACGAAATTTACAGAGTGATGATGCGGTCGTGTTTACTAATCTACTGATTTTCTTTGGTCACAGGACCGTATGCGATGTGTCAATACGGGGACATGTTCTACGAGAATATTGCTAGTGCTGTGCACATAGCATTTCCTCAATTTAAACATATCTACGTGCAATGGATAGCTGAGTGTATATTGCTTTCTTTTGGTAAGAAATATGTGATATTTCACTTCATTTTATGCTTTACAAATTCATATGAAATTTTCAGAATTATGAAGTTGTGGAGACCACTAATTATGAGTTTTCATTTCGTCACAGGTTCATCGGGGATGAGTGCACGTGGCGACATATGGTATAAGAAGATGGCTAGTGCTGTGCACATAGCATTCCTTCACTCCAAATGTATATACGTGCAACGGGCAGCAACGTGAATATTCGTTTTTGGGAAGTCATATCTCGATGATTGAATACTTTTGTACTATGCTTTACGAATTCAGATGAAATTTACAGACTGATGATGCGGTCGAGTGTACTAATCTATGTCTTTTCTTTCGTCACAGGATCGTATGGGATGTGAAAATACGGGGACATGTTCCACAAAAATATCGCCAGTGCTGTGCACATAGTTTTCTTCAATTTAAACATATCAACTTGCAATGGATAGCTGGGTGTATATTG
The DNA here is from genome assembly GCF_021461395.2 of Schistocerca americana. Taxonomy (NCBI): domain Eukaryota; kingdom Metazoa; phylum Arthropoda; class Insecta; order Orthoptera; family Acrididae; genus Schistocerca; species Schistocerca americana. The sequence continues at coordinate 851,712,758 of NC_060122.1, read as the reverse complement.
CTTTCTTTTGGAAAGAAATAATTTGTAATTTTATTTCATTTTATGCTTTACAAATTCATATGAAATTTTCAGAATTATGAAGTTGTGGAGAGCACTAATTATGTGTTTTCTAATCGTCACAGTTTTATCGGGGATGAGTGCATGCCGCGACATATGGTACAAGAAGATGGCTAGTGCTGTGCAAATAGCATTCGTTCACTCCAAATGTATATACGTGCAACGGGTAGCAACGTGCATATTCGTTTTTGGGAAGTGATATCTCGATGATTGAAGTCTTTTGTATTGTGCTTTATGAATTCAGATGAAATTTACAGACTGTTGATCCGGTCGAGTGTACTAATCTTCTTCTTTTCTTTGGTCACAGGATCATATGGGATGTGTGAATACGGGGACATGTTCTACGAGAAAATCGCTAGTGCTGTGCTCATAGCATTTCTTCAAATTAAACATATCTACGTCCAATGGATAGCTGAGTGTATACTGCTTCCTTTTGATAAAAAATATGTCGATATTTTATTTCATTTTATGTTTTACAAGTTCATATGAAATTTTCAGAATTGTGAAATTGTGGAGAGCACTAATTATGTGTTTTCCTTTCGTCACAAGTTCAAAGGGGATGAGTGCATGCGGCGACATATGGTACAAGAAGATGGCTAGTGCTATGCAAATAGCATTTCTTCAATCCAAATGTATATACGTGCAATGGGCAGCAACGTGAATATTCGTTATTGGGAAACGATATCTCGATGATTGAATACTTTTGTATTATGCTCTACGAATTCAGATGAAATTTACAGGGTGATAATGAGGTCGAGTGTACTAATCTAATTCTTTTCTTTGGTCACGGGATCGAATGGGATGTGTGAATACGGGGACATGTTCTACGAGAATATCGCTAGTGCTGTGCACATAGCATTACTTCAAATTAAACATATCTATGTGCAATGGATATCTGAGTTTATATTGCTTTCTTTTGGTAAGAAATATGTCGATATTTTATTTCGTTTTATGCTTTACAAATTCATATGAAATTTTCAGAATTATGAAGTTGTGGAGAGCAGTAAAGATGTGTTTTCTTTTCGTCAGAGGTTCATCGCGGATGAGTGCATGCGGCGACTTATGGTACAAGAAGATGGCTAGTGCTGTGCACATAGCATTCCTTCACTCCAAATGTATATACGTGCAACGGGCAGCAGCGAGAAAATTCGTTTTTGGGAAGTGATATCTGGATGATTGAATACTTTTGTATTATACTTTGCGAATACAGATGAAAATTTCAGATTGATGTTGTGGCCGAGTGTACTAATCTATTTCTTTCTTTGGACACAGGATCGTATGGGATGTGTGAATACGGGGACATGTTCCACGAGAATATCGCTAGTGCTGTACACATAGCATTTCTTCAAATTAGACAAGTCTACGTGCAATGGATAGCTGAGTGTATATTGCTTTCTCTTGGTAAGAAATATGTCGATATTTTATTTCATTTTATGCTTTAGCAATTCATATGAAATTTTCGGAATTATTAAGTGGTGGAGAGCACTAATTATGTGTTTTCTTTTCGTCACAGGTTCATCAGGGATGAGTGCATGTGGCGACATATGGTACAAGAAGATGGCTAGTGCTGTGCACATAGCATTTCTTCACTCCAAATGTATATATGTCAAACGGGCAGCAACGTGAATATTCGTTTTTGGGAAGGGAAATCTCGATGATTGAATACTTTTGTATTGTGCTTTACGAATTCAGATGAAATTTACAGACTGATGATGCGGTCGAGTGTGCTAATCTATTTCTTTTCTTTGGGCACAGGATCGTATGGGATGTGTGAATACGCCGACATATTCTACGAGAATATCGCTACTGCTGTGCACATAGCATTTCTTCAATTTAAACATATCTACGTGCAATGGATAGCTGAGTGTATATTGCCTCATTTTGGTAAGAATTATGTCGATATTTAATTTCATTTTATGCTTTACAAACTCATATGCAATTTTCATAATTATGAAGTTGTGGAGAGCACTAATTATGTGTTTTCTCTTCGTCACAGGTTCATCGGGGATAAGTGCATGCGGCGACATATGGTACAAGAAGATGGCTAGTGCTGTGCACATAGCATTTCCTCACCCCAAATGTATATACGTGCAGCGGGCAACAACGTGAATATTCGTTTTTGGGAAGTGAAATCTCGATGATTGGGAAATTTGGAATGATGCTTTACGAATTCAGATGAAATTTACAGACTGATGATTCGGTCGAGTGTACTAATTTATTTCTTTTCTTTGGCTCAGGATCGTATGGGATGTGTGAGTACGGCGACAGGTTCTACGAGAATATCGCTGGTGCTGTGCACATAGCATTTCTTCAAATTAAACGTATCTACGTGCAATGGATAGCTGAGTGTATACTGCTTTCTTTTTATAAGAAATATGTCGAGATTTTATTTCATTTCATGCTTTACAAATTCATATGAAATTTTCAGAATTATGAAGTTGTGGAAAGCACTAACTATTTGATTTCATTTCGTCACAAGTTCAAAGGGGATGAGTGCATGCGGCGACATATGGTACAAGAAGATGGCTAGTGCTGTGCACATAGCATTTCTTCACCCCAAATGTAAATACCTGCAACGGGCAGCAACGTGAATATTAGCTTTTGGGAAGTGATATCTCGATGAATAAATACTTTTGTATTATGCCTAACGAATTCAGATGAAATTTACAGACTGATGATGCGGTAGAGTGTACTAATCTATTTCTTTTCTTTGGTCACAGGATCGTATGGGATGTGTGAATACGGCGACATGTTCTACGAGAATATCGCTAGTGCTATGCACATAGCATTTCTTCAAAACAAACATATCTACATGCAATGAATAACTGAGTGTATACTGCTTCCTTTTGGTAAGAAATATGTCGATATTTTATTTCGTTTTTTGCTTTACAAATTCATATGAAATTTTAAGAATTATGAAGTTGTGGAGAGCACTAATTATGTGTTTTCTTTTCATCACAGGTTCATCGGGGATGAGTGCATGCGGCGACTTCTGGTACAGGAAGATGGTTAGTGCTGTGCACATAGCATTTCTTCACTCCAAATGAAAATACGTGCAACGGGAAGCTACATGAATATTAGCTTTTGGGACGTGATATCTCGATGATTGAATACTTTTGTATTATGCTTAACGAATTCAGATGAAATTTACAGACTGATGATGCGGTAGAGTGTACTAATCTATTTCTTTTGTTTGGTCACAGGATCGTATGGGATGTGTGAATACGGCGACATGTTCTACGAGAATATCGCTAGAGCTGTGCACATAGCATTTCTTCAAATTAAACATATCTACGTGCAATTGATAGCTGAGTGTATATTGCTTTCTTTTGGTAAGAAATATGTCGATATTTTATTTCATTTTATGCTTTACAAATTCATATGAAATTTTCAGAATTATGAAGTTGTATAAAGCACTAATTATGTATTTCATTTTCATCACAGGTGCATCGGGGATGAGTGCTTACGGCGACATATGGTACAAGAAGATAGCTAGTGCTGTGCACATGGCATTTCTTCACTCCAAATGTAAATACGTGCAACCGGCAGCAACGTGAATATTAGTTTTTGGGAAGTGATATCTCGATGATTGAATACTTTTGTATTATGCTTTACGAATTCAGATGAAATTTACAGACTGATGATGCGGTAGAGTGTACTAATCTATTTCTGTTCTTTGGTCACAGGATCGTATGGGATGTGTGGATACGGGGCATGTACTACGAGAATATCGCTAATGCTGTGCACATAGCATTTCTTCAAATTAAACATATCTACGTGCAATGGATAGCTGAGTGTATACTGCTTACTTTTGGTAAGAAATATGTCGATATTTTATTTCATTTTATGCTTTACAAATTAATATGAAATTTTCAGAATTATGAAGTTGTGGAGAGCACTAATTATGTGTTTTCTTTTCATCACAGGTTCATCGGGGATGAGTGCATGCGGCGACATATGGTACAAGAAGATTGCTAGTGCTGTGCAGATAGCATTTCTTCACTCCAAATGTAAATACGTGGAACGGGCAGCATCGTGAATATTAGCTTTTGGGAAGTGATATCTCAATGATTGAATACTTTTGTATTATGCTTAACGAATTCAGATGAAATTTACAGACTGATGATGCGGTAGAGTGTACTAATCTATTTCTGTTCTTTGGTCACAGGATCGTATGGGATGTGTGGATACGGGGCATGTACTACGAGAATATCGCTAGTGCTGTGCACATAGCATTTCTTCAAATTAAACATATCTACGTGCAATGGATAGCTGAGTGTATACTGCTTACTTTTGGTAAGAAATATGTCGATATTTTATTTCATTTTATGCTTTACAAATTAATATGAAATTTTCAGAATTATGAAGTTGTGGAGAGCACTAATTATGTGTTTTCTTTTCATCACAGGTTCATCGGGGATGAGTGCATGCGGCGACTTCTGGTACAAGAAGATGGCTAGTGCTGTGCACATAGCATTTCTTCACTCCAAATGTAAATACGTGCAACGGGCAGCAACATGAAAATTAGCTTTTGGGAAGTGATATCTTGGTGATTGAATACTTTTGTATTATGCTTAACGAATTCAGATGAAATTTATAGACTGAAAATGGGGTCAAGTATACTAAAGTATTTCTTTTCGTTGGTCACAGGATCGTATGGGATGTGTGAATACGGCGACATGTTCTACGAGAATATCGCTAGTGCTGTGCACATAGCATTTCTTCAATTTAAACATATCTACGTGCAATGGATAGCTGAGTGCATATTGCTTTCTTTTGGTAAGAAATATGTCGATATTTTATTTCATTTATGCTTTACAAATTCATATGAAATTATCAGAATTATGAAGTTGTATAGAGCACTAATTATGTATTTCCTTTTCATCACAGGTTCATCGGGGATGAGTGCATACGGCTTCATATGGTACAAGAAGATGGCTAGTGCTGTGCACATAGCATTTCTTCACTCCAAATGTAAATACGAGCAACGGGCAGCAACATGAATATTAGCTTTTGGGAAGTGATATCTCGATGATTGAATACTTTTGTATTATGCTTAACGAATTCAGATGAAATTTACAGACTGAAAATGGGGTCAAGTATACTAAAGTATTTCTTTTCGTTGGTCACAGGATCGTATGGGATATGTGAATACGGCGATATGTTCTACGAGGATATCGGTAGTGCTGTGCACATAGGATTTCTTCAAATTAAACATATCTACGTGCAATTGATAGCTGAGTGTATATTGCTTTCTTTTGGTAAGAAATATGTCGATATTTTATTTCATTTTATGCTTTACAAATTCATATGAAATTATCAGAATTATGAAGTTGTATAGAGCACTAATTATGTATTTCATTTTCATCACAGGTGCATCGGGGATTAGTGCTTACGGCGACATATGGTACAAGAAGATAGCTAGTGCTGTGCACATAGCATTTCTTCACTCCAAATGTAAATACGTGCAACGGGCAGCAACGTGAATATTAGTTTTTGGGAAGTGATATCTCGATGATTGAATACTTTTGTATTATGCTTTACGAATTCAGATGAAATTTACAGACTGATGATGCGGTAGAGTGTACTAATCTATTTCTTTTCTTTGGTCACAGGATCGTATGGGATGTGTGGGTACGGGGCATGTACTACGAGAATATCGCTAGTGCTGTGCACATAGCCTTTCTTCAAATTAAACATATCTACGTGCAATGGATAGCTGAGTGTATACTGGTTACTTTTGGTATGAAATATGTCGATATTTTATTTCATTTTATGCTTTACAAATTCATATGAAATTTTCAGAATTATGAAGTTGTGGAGAGCACTAATTATGTGTTTTCTTTTCATCACAGGTTCATCGGGGATGAGTGCATGCGGCGACATATGGTACAAGAAGATTGCTAGTGCTGTGCAGATAGCATTTCTTCACTCCAAATGTAAATACGTGGAACGGGCAGCATCGTGAATATTAGCTTTTGGGAAGTGATATCTCGATGATTGAATACTTTTGTATTATGCTTAACGAATCAGATGAAATTTACAGACTGATGATGCGGTAGAGTGTACTAATCTATTTCTGTTCTTTGGTCACAGAATCGTATGGGATGTGTGGATACGGGGCATGTACTACGAGAATATCGCTAGTGCTGTGCACATAGCATTTCTTCAAATTAAACATATCTACGTGCAATGGATAGCTGAGTGTATACTGCTTACTTTTGGTAAGAAATATGTCGATAATTTATTTCATTTTATGCTTTACAAATTAATATGAAATTTTCAGAATTATGAAGTTGTGGAGAGCACTAATTATGTGTTTTCTTTTCATCACAGGTTCATCGGGGATGAGTGCATGCGGCGACTTCTGGTACAAGAAGATGGCTAGTGCTGTGCACATAGCATTTCTTCACTCCAAATGTAAATACGTGCAACGGGCAGCAACATGAAAATTAGCTTTTGGGAAGTGATATCTCGATGATTGAAAACTTTTGTATTATGCTTAACGAATTCAGATGAAATTTACAGACTGAAAATGGGGTCAAGTATACTAAAGTATTTCTTTTCGTTGGTCACAGGATCGTATGGGATGTGTGAATACGGCGACATGTCATACGAGAATATCGCTAGTGCTGTGCACATAGCATTTCTTCAATTTAAACATATCTACGTGCAATGGATAGCTGAGTGCATATTGCTTTCTTTTGGTAAGAAATATGTCGATATTTTATTTCATTTTATGCTTTACAAATTCATATGAAATTATCAGAATTATGAAGTTGTATAGAGCACTAATTATGTATTTCCTTTTCATCACAGGTTCATCGGGGATGAGTGCATACGGCTTCATATGGTACAAGAAGATGGCTAGTGCTGTGCACATAGCATTTCTTCACTCCAAATGTAAATACGTGCAACGGGCAGCAACGTGAATATTAGTTTTTGGGAAGTGATATCTTGATGATTGAATACTTTTGTATTATGCTTAACGAATTCAGATGAAATTTACAGACTGATGATGCGGTAGAGTGTACTAATCTATTTCTTTTCTTTGGTCACAGGATCGTATGGGATGTGTGGATACGGGGCATGTACTACGAGAATATCGCTAGTGCTGTACACATAGCATTTCTTCAAATTAAACATATCTACGTGCAATGGATAGCTGAGTGTATACTGCTTACTTTTGGTATGAAATATGTCGATATTTTATTTCATTTTATGCTTTACAAATTCATACGAAATTTTCAGAATTATGAAGTAGTGGAGAGCACTAATTATGTGTTTTCTTTTCATCACAGGTTCATCGGGGATGAGTGCATGCGGCGACATATGGTACAAGAAGATGGCTAGTGCTGTGCACATAGCATTTCTTCACTCCAAATGTAAATACGTTCAACGGGCAGCAACATGAATATTTGCTTTTGGGAAGTGATATATCGATGATTGAATACTTTTGTATTATGCTTAACGAATTCAGATGAAATTTACAGACTGAAAATGGGGTCGAGTGTACTAATGTATTTCTTTTCGTTGGTCACAGAATCGTATGGGATGTGTGAATACGGCGACATGTTCTACGAGAATATCGTTAGTGCTGTGCACATAGCACTTCTTCAAATTAAACATATTTGCGTGGAATGGATAGCAGAGTGTATACTGCTTTCTTTTGGTAAGAAATATGTCGATATTTTATTTCATTTTATGCTTTACAAATTGATATGAAATATTCAGAATTATGAGGTTGTGGAGAGCACTAATTATTAGTCTTCTTTTCATCAAAGGTTCATCGGGGATGAGTGCATGCGCCGACATATGGTACAAGAAGATGGCTAGTGCTGTGCACATAGCATTTCGTCACTCCAAATGTAAATACGTGCAACGGGCAGCAACGTGAATATTAGTTTTTGGAAAGTGATATCTCGATGATTGGAATCTTTTGTATTAAGCTTAACGAATTCAGGTGAAATTTACAGACTGATGATGCGGTCGAGTGCAGTAATCTATTTCTTTTCTTTGGTCACAGGATCGTATGGGATGTGTGAATACGGGGCATGTTCTACGAGAATATCGCTAGTGCTGTGCACATAGCATTTCTTCAAATTAAACATCTCTACGTGCAATGGATAGCTGAGTGTATACTGCTTTCTTTTGGTAAGAAATATGTCGACACTTTATTTCATTTTTATGCTTTACAAATTCATATGTAATTTTCAGAATTATGAAGTTGTGGACAGCACTAATTATGTGTTTTCTTTTCGTCACAGGTTCATCGGGGATGAGTGCATGCGGCGACATACGGTACAAGAAGATGGCTAGTGCTGTGCACATAGCATTTCTTCACTCCAAATGTATAAACGTGCAACGGGCAGCAACGTGAATATTCGTTTTTGGGAAGTGATATCTCGATGATTGAATACTTTCGTATTATGATTTACGAATTCAGATGAAATTTACAGACTGATGATGCGGTCGGGTGTACTAATCTATTTCTGTTGTTTCGTCACATGATCGTATGAAATGTGTGAATACGGGGACATGTTCTACGAGACTATCGCTAGTGCTGTGCTCATAGCATTTCTTCAAATTAAACATATCTACGTACAATGGATAGCTGAGTGTATACTGCATTCTTTTGGGTAAAAATATGTCGATAATTTATTTCATTTTATGCTTAACAAATTCATATGAAATTTTCAGAATTATGAAGTTGTGGAGGGCACTAATTATGTGTTTTCTTTTCGTCACAGGTTCATCGGGGATGAGTGGATGCGGCGACATATGGTAGAAGAAGATGGCTAGTGCTGTGCACATAGCATTTCTTCACTCCATATGTATATACGTGCAATGGGCAGCAACGTGAATGTTCGTTTTTGGGAAGTGATATCTCGATGATTGAATTTTTTTTGTATAATGCTTTACGAATTCTGATGAAATTTACAGACTGATGATGCGGTCGAGTGTACTAATCTATTTCTTTTCTTTGGTCACAGGATCGTATGGGATGTGTGAATACGGGGCATGTACTACGAGAATATCGCTAGTGCTGTGCACGTAGCATTTCTTCAAATTAAACATATCTACGTGCATTGGATATCTCAGTGTATACTGCTTTCTTTTGGTAATAAATATGTCGATATTTTATTTCGTTTTATGCTTTACAAATTCATACAAAATTTTCAGAATTATGAAATTGTGGAGAGCACTAATTATGTGCTTTCTTTTCGTCACAGGTTCATCGGGGATGTGTGCATGCGGCGACATGTGGTACAAGAAGATGGCTAGTGCTGTGCACATAGCATTCTATCACTCAAAATGTATATATGTGCAACGGGCAGCCACGTGAATATTCGTTTTTGGGATGTGATATCTCGATGATTGAATACTTTTGTAATATGCTTTACGAATTCAGATGAATTTTACAGACTGATGATGCGGTCGGGTGTACTAATCTATTTCTTTTCTTTCGTCAAACAATCGTATGGGATGTGTGAATACCGGGACATGTTCTACGTGAACATCGCTAGTGCTGTGCACATAGCATATCTTCAAATTAAACATATCTACGTGCAATGGATAGCTGAGTGTATACTGCATTCTTTTGGTAAGAAATATGTCGATGTTTTATTTCATTTTATGCTTTACAAATTCATATGAAATTTTCAGAATTATGAAGTTGTGGAGAGCACTAATTATGCGTTTTCTTTTCGTCACAGGTTCATCGGGGATGAGTGCATGCGGCGACATATGGTACAAGAAGATGGCTAGTGCTGTGCACATAGCATTTTTTCACCCCAAATGTATATACGTGCAATGGGCAGCAACGTGAATATTCGTTTTTGGGAAGTGATTTCTCGATGATTGAATACTCTTGTATTATGCTTTACGAATTCAGTTGAATTTTACAGACTGATGATGCGGTCGGGTGTACTAATCTAATTCTTTTCATTCGTCACAGGATCGTACTAGATGTGTGAATACGGGGACATGTTCTACGAGAATATCGCTAGTGCTGTGCACATAGCATTTCTTCAAATTAAACATATTTACGTGCAATGGATAGCTGAGTGTATAGTGCTATCGTTTGGAAAGAAATATGTCGATATTTTATTTCATTTTATGTTTTACAAATTCATATGAAAATTTCACAATTATGAAGTTGTGGAGAGCACTAATTATGCGTTTTCTTTTCGTCATAGGTTCAGTGGGGATGAGTGCATGCGGCGACATATGGTACAAATGGTGGCTAGTGCTGTGCACATAGCATTCCTTCACTCCAAAAGTATATACGTGCAACGGGCAGCAGCGTGAATATTCGTTTTTGAGAAATGATATCTCGATAATTGAATACTTTTGTATTATGCTTTACGAATTCAGATGAAATTTACAGACTAATGATGCTTTCGAGTGTACAAATCTATTTCCTTTCTTTGGTCACAGGATCGTATGGGATGTGTGAATACGGGGCATGTACTACGGGAATATCGCTAGTGCTGTGCACATAGCATTTCTTCAAATTAAACATATCTACGTGCAATGGATAGCTGAGTGTATACTGCATTCTTTTGGTAAGAAATATTTCGATGTTTTATTTCATTTTATGGTTTACAAATTTATTTGAAATTTTCAGCATTATGAAGTTTTGGAGAGCACTAATTATGTGTTTTATTTTCGTCATAGGTTCATTGGGGATGAGTGCATGCGGCGACATATGGTACAAGAAGATGGCTAGTGCTGTGCACATAGCATTCCTTCGCTCCAAATTAATATACGTGCAACAGGCAGCAACGTGAATATTCGTTTTTGGGAAGTGAAATCTCAAAGAGTGAATACTTTTGTATTATGCTTCACGAATTCAGATGAATTTTACGGACTGATGATGCGGTCGGGTGTACTAAACTATTTCTTTTCTTTCGTCACAGGATCGTATGGGATGTGTGAATACGCGGACATGGTTGGTTGGTTTGGGGAAGGAGACCAGACAGCGTGGTCATCTGTCTCATCGGATTAGGGAAGGATGGGGAAGGAAGTCGGCCGTGCCCTTTCAGAGGAACCATCCCGGCATTTGCCTGGAGTGATTTAGGGAAATCACGGAAAACCTAAATCAGGATGGCCGGACGCGGGATTGAACCGTCGTCCTTCCGAATGCGAGTCCAGTGTGCTACCACTGCGCCACCTCGCTCGATACGCGGACATGTTCTACGAGAACATCGCTAGTGCTGTGCACATAGCATTTCTTCAAATTAAACATATCTACTTGCAATGGATAGCTGAGTGTAACTGCATTCCTTTGGTAAGAAATATGTCTATATTTTATTTCATTTTATGCCTTACAAATTCATATGAAATTTTCAGTATTATGAAGTTGTGGATAGCACTAATTATGTGTTTTCTTTTCGTCATAGGTTCAGTGGGGATGAGTGGATGCGGCGACATATGGTACAAGAAGATGGCAAGTGCTGTGCACATAGCATTCTATCACTCCAATTGTATATACGTGCAACGGGCAGCAACGTGAATATTCGTTTTTGGGAAGTGATATCTCGATGATTGAATACTTTGTATTATACTTTACGAATTCAGATGAATTTTACAGACTGATGATGTGGTCGGGTGTACTAATCTATTTCTTTTCTTTCGTCACAGGATCGTATGGGATGTGTGAAAACTGGGACATGTTCTACGAGAATATCGCTAGTGCTGTGCACATAGCATTTCTTCAAATTAAACATATCTACGCGAAATGGATAGCTGAGTGTATACTGCATTCTTTTGGTAAGAAATATGTCGATTGTTTATTTCATTTTATGCTTTACAAATTCATATGAAATTTTCAGAATTATGAAGTTGTGGAGAGCACTAATTACGTGTTTTCTTTTCGTCACAGGTTCAGCGGAAATGAGTGCATGCGGCGACATATGGTACAAGAAGATGGCTAGTGCTGTGCACATAGCATTTCTTCACTCCAAATGTATATACGTGCAACGGGCAGCAGCGTGAATATTCGTTTTTGGGAAGTGATATCTCGATGATTGAATACTTTTGTATTATTCTTTAGGAATTCTGATGTAATTTACAGACTGATGATGCGGTCGGGTGTACTAATCTATTTCTTTTCTTTCGTCAGAGGATCGTATGGGATGTGTGAATACGGGGACATGTTCTACGAGAATATCGCTAGTGCTGTGCACATAGCATTTCTTCAATTTAAACATATCTACGTGCAATGGATAGCTGAGTGTACAGTGCTACCGTTTGGAAAGAAATATGTCGATATTTTATTTCATTGTATGCTTTACAATTTCATATGAAAATTTCAGAATTATGAAGTTGTGGAGAGCACTAATTATGCGTTTTATTTTCGTCACAGGTTCAGCGGGGATGAGTGCATGCTGCGATAAATGGTACAAGAAGATGGCTAGTGCTGTGCACATAGCATTCCTTCACTCCAAATGTATATACGTGCAACTGGCAGCAGCGTGAATGTTCGTTTTTGGTAAATGATATCTCGATGATTGAATACTTTTGTATTATGCTTTACGAATTCAGATGAAATTTACAGACTAATGATGCTTTCGAGTGTACTAATCTATTTCCTTTCTTTGGTCACAGGATCGTATGGGATGTGTGAATACGGGGCATGTACTACGGGAATATCGCTAGTGCTGTGCACATAGCATTTCTTCAAATTAAACATATCTACGTGCAATGGATAGCTGAGTGTATACTGCATTCTTTTGGTAAGAAATATGTCTATATTTTATTTCATTATATGCTTTACAAATTCATATGAAATTTTCAGAATTATGGAGTTGTGGAGAGCACTAATTATGTGTTTTCTTTTCGTCACAGGTTCAGCGGGGATGAGTGCATGCGGCGCAATATGGTACAAGAAGATGGCTAGTGCTGTGCACATAGCATTCCTTCACTCCAAATGTGTATACGTGCAACGGGCAGCAACGTGAATGTTCGTTTTTGGGAAGTGATATCTCGATGATTGAATACTTTTGTATTATGCTTTACGAATGCAGATGAAATTTACAGGCTGATGATGCGGTCGAGTGTACTAATCGATTTCTTTTCTTTGGTCACAGGATCGTATGGGATGTTTGAATACGGGGCATGTACTACGAGAAAAATCGCTAGTGCTGGGCACATAGCATTTCTTCAAATTAGACATATCTACGTGCAATGGATAGCTAAGTCTATACTGCTATCTTTTGGTAATAAATATGTCGATATTTTATGTCATTTTATGCTTTACAAATTCATATGAAATTTTCAGAATTATGAAATTGTGGAGAGCATTATTTATGTGTTTTCCTTTCGTCACAGGTTCACCGGGGATGAGTGCATGTGGCGACATATGGTACAAGAAGATGGCTAGTGCTGTGCACATAGCATTTCTTCACTCCAAATGTATATACGTGCAACGGGCAGCAACGTGAATATTCGTATTTGGGAAGTGATATCTCGATAACTGAATACTTTTGTATCATGCTTAACGAATTCAGATGAAATTTACAGACTGATGATGCGGTCGGGTGTACTAATCTATTTCTTCTCTTTCGTCACAGGATCGTGTGGGATGTGTGAATACGGGGACATGTTCTACGAGAATATCGCTAGTGCTGTGCACATAGCATTTCTCAAATTAAACATATCTACTTGCAATGGATAGCTCAGTGTAACCTGCATTCCTTTGGTAAGAAATAAGTCGATATTTTATTTCATCTTATGCCTTACAAATTCATATGAAATCTTCAGTATTATGAAGTTGTGGATAGCACTAGTTATGTGTTTTCTTTTCGTCATAGGTTCAGTGGGGATGAGTGGATGCGGCGACATATGGTACAAGAAGATGGCGAGTGCTGTGCACATGGCATTCTATCACTCCAAATGTATACACGTGCAACGGGCAGCAACGTGAGTATTCGTTTTTGGGAAGTGATATCTCGATGATTGAATGCTTTTGTATTATACTTTACGAATTCAGATGAAATTTACAGACTGATGATGTGGTCGGGTGTACTAATCTATTTCTTTTGTTTGGTTACAGGATCGTATGGGATGTGTGAATACGGGGACATGTTCTACGAGAATGTCGCCAGTGCTGTGCAAATAGCATTTCTTCAAATTAAACAAATCTACGTGCAATGGATAGCTGAGTGTATATTGCTTTCTTTGGTAAGAAATATGTCGATATTTTATTTCAATTTATGCTTTACAATTTCATACGAAATTTTCAGAATTATGAAGTGGTGGAGAGCACTAATTATGTGTTTTCTTTTCGTCACAGGTTCATCGGGGATGAATGCATGCGGCGACATATGGTACAAGAAGATGGCTAGTGCTGTGCACATAGCATTCTATCACTCGAAAAGTATATATGTGCAACGGGCAGCAACGTGAATATTCGTTTTTGGGAAGTGATATCTCGATGATGGAATACTTTTGTATTATGCTTTACAAATTCAGGTGAAATTTACAGACTGATGATGCAGTCGGGTGTACTAATCTATTTGTTTTCTTTCGTCACAGTATCGTATGGGATGTGTGATTACGGGGACATGTTCTACGAGAATATCGCTAGTGCTGTGCAAATAGCATTTCTTCAAATTAAACAAATCTACGTGCAATGGATAGCTGAGTATATACAGCATTCTTTTGGTAAGAAATATGTCGATATTTTATTTCATTTTATGCTTTACAAATTCATATGAAATTTTCAGAATTATGAAGTTGTGTGGAGCACTAATTATGTGTTTTCTTTTCGTCACAGGTTCAGCGGGGATAAGTGCATGCGGCGACATATGGTACAAAATGATGGCTAGTGCTGTGCACATAGCATTTCTTCATTCCAAATGTATATATGTGCAACGGGCAGCAACGTGATTATTCGTCTTTGCGAAGTGATATCTCGATAGTTGAATATTTTTGTATTATGCTTTACAAATTCAGATGAAATCTACAGACTGATGATGCGGTCGGGTGTACTAATCTATTTCTTTTCTTCGTCACAGGATCGTATGGGACGTGTGAATACTGGGACATGTTCTACGAGAATGTCGCTAGTGCTGTGCACATAGCTTTTCATCACATTAAACATATCTTCGTGAAAAGGATAGCTGAGTGTATACTGCTATCTTTCGGTAAGAAATATGTCGATATTTTATTTCATTTTATGCTTTACAAATTCATATGAGATTTTCAGAATTAAGAAGTTGTGGAGAGCACTAATTATGTGTTTTCCTTTCGTCACAGGTTCATCGGGGATGAGTGCATGCGGCGACATATGGTACAAGATGATGGCTGGTGGTGTGCACATATCATTTCTTCATTCCAAATGTATATATGTGCAACGGGCAGCAACGTGATTATTCTACATTGGGAAGTGATATCTCGATAATTGAATACTTTTGTATTATGCTTTACAAATTCAGTTGAAATTTACAGACTGATGATGCGGTCGAGTGTACTAATCTATTTCTTTTCTTTCGTCACAGGATCGTATGGCATGTGTGAATGCGGGGACATGTTCTACGAGAATATCGCTAGTGCTGTGCACATAGCATTTCTTCAAATTAAACATATCTACGTGCAATGGATAGCTGAGTGTATACTGTTTTCTTTTGGTAAGAAATATGTCGATCATTTATTTCATTTTAAGCTTTACAAATTCATATGAAATATTCAGAATTATGAAGTTGTGGAGAGCACTAATTATATGTTTTTTTTCGTCACAGGTTCAGCGGGGACGAATGCATACGGCGACATATGGTACAAAAGATGGCTAGTGCTGTGCACATAGCATTTCTTCACTCCAAATATATATACGTGCAACGGGCAGCAACGTGAATATTCGTTTTTGGGAAGTGATAACTCGATGATTGAATACTTTCGTATTATGCTTCACGAATTCAGATGAAATTTACAGACTGATGATGCGATCGGGTGTACTAATCTATTTCTCTTCTTTCGTCACGGGATCGTATGGGATGTGTGAATACGGGGACATGTTCTACGAGAATAGCGCTATTGCTGTGCACATAGCATTTCTTCAAATTAAACATATCTACGTGCAATGGATAGCTGAGTGTATACTGCATTCTTTTGGGTAAAAATATGTCGATATTTTATTTCATTTTATGCTTTACAAATTCATATGAAATTATCAGAATTATGAAGTTGTGGAGAGCACTAATTATGTGTATTTTTTTCGTCACATGTTCATCAGGGATGAGTGCACGCGGCGACATATGGTACAAGAAGATGGCTAGTGCTGTGCACATAGCATTTCTTCACTCCAAATGTATATACGAGCAATGGGCAGCAACGTGGATATTCGTTTTTGGGAAGTGATATCTCGATGATTGGATACTTTTGTATTATGCTTTTCGAATTCAGAAGAAATTTACAGACTGATGATGCGGTAGGGTGTACTAATCTATTTCTTTTCTTTGGTCACAGGATCGTATGGGATGTGTGAATACGGGGACATGTTCTACGAGAATATCGATAGTGCTGTGCACATAGTATTTCTTCAAATTAAACATATCTACGTGCAATGGATTGCTGAGTGTATACTGCTATCTTTTGGTAAGAAATATGTCGATATTTTATATCATTTTATGCTATACAAATTCATATGAAATTTTCAGAATTATGAAGATGTGGATAGCACTAATTATGTGTTTTCTTTTCGTCATAGGTTCAGTGGGGATGAGTGCATGTGGCGACATATGGTACAAGAAGATGGCAAGTGCTGTGCACATAGCATTCTATCACTCCAAATGTATATACGTGCAACGAGCAGCAACGTGAATATTCGTTTTTGGGAAGTGATATCTCGATGATTGAATACTTCTGTATTATACTTTATGAATATAGATGAAATTTACAGACTGATGATGCGGTCGGGTGCACTAATTTACTTCATTTCTTTCGTCACAGGATCGTATGGGATGTGTGAATGGGACATGTTCTACGAGAATATCGCTAGTGCTGTGCACATAGCATTTCTTCAAATTAAACATATCTACGTGCAATGGATAGCTGAGTGTATACTGCATTCTTTTAGTAAGAAATATGTCGATATTTTATATCATTTTATGCTTTACAAATTCATATGAAATTTTCAGCATTATGAAATTGTGGAGAGTACTAATTATGTGTTTTCTTTTCGTCACAGGTTCATCGGGGATGAGTGCACGCGGCGACATATGGTACAAGAAGATGGCTAGTGCTGTGCACATAGCATTCCTTCACTCCAAATGTATATACGTGCAACGGGCAGCAACGTGAATATTAGTTTTTGGGAAGTGATATCTCAATAATTGAATACTGTTGTATTATGTTTTACGAATTCAGATGAAATTTACAGACTGATGAAGCGGTCTAGTGTACTAATCAAGTTCTTTCCTCTAGTCCTAGGATCGTATGGGATGTGTGAATACGGGGACATGTTCTACGAGAATATCGCTAGTGCTGTGCACATAGCATTTCTTCAAATTACACAAATCTACGTGCAGTGGATAGCTGAGTGTATATTGATTTCTTTTGGTAAGAAATATGTCGATATTTTATTTCATTTTATGCTTTACAAATTCATATGAAATTTTCAGAATTATGAAGTTGTGGAGAGCATTAATTATGTGTTTTCTTTTTGTCACTGGTTCAGCGGGGATGAGACCATGCGGCGACATATGGTACAAGAAGATGGCTAGTGCAGTGCACATAGCATTCCTTCACTCCAAATGTATATACGTGCAACGAGCAGCAACGTGAATATTCGTTTTTGGGAAGTGATATCTCGATAATTGAATACTTTTGTATAATGCTTTACGAATTCAGATGAAATTTACAGACTGATGATGCGGTCGGGGGGACTAATCTATTTCTTTTCTTTCGTCACAGGTTCGTATGGGATGTGTAAATACGTTGACATGTTCTACGAGAATATCGCTAGCGCTGTGCACATAGCATTTCTTCAAATTAAACATATCTACGTGCAATGGATTACTGAGTGAATACTGCTTTCTTGTGGTAAGAAATATGTCGATATTTTATTTCATTTTGTGCTTTACAAATTCATATGAAATTTTCAGAATTATGAAGTTGTGGAGAGCACTAATTATGCGTTTTCTTTTCGTCATAGGTTCAGTGGGGATGAGTGCATGCGGCGACAAGTGGTACAAAAGATGGCTAGTGCTGTGCACATAGCATTCCTTCACTCCAAATGTATATACGTGCAACGGGCAACAACGTGAATATTAGTTCTTGTGAAGTGATATCTCGATAATTGAATACTTTTGTATTATGCTTTACGAATTCAGATGAAATTTACAGACTGATGTTGCGGTCGAGTGTAGTAATCAAGTTCTTTTCTTTAGTCACAGGATCGTATGGGATGTGTGAATACGTGGACATGTTCTACGAGAATATCGCTAGTGCTGTGCACATAGCATTTCTTCAAATTAAACATATCTACGTGCAATGGATAGCTGAGTGTATACTGCATTCTTTTGGTAAGAAATATGTCGATATTTTATTTCATTTTATGGTTTACAAATTCATTTGAAATTTTCAGAATTATGAAGTTGTGGAGAGCACTAAATATGTGTTTTCTTCTCGTCATAGGTTCATTGGGGATTACTGCATGCGGCGACATATGGTACAAGAAGATGGCTAGTGGTGCGCACATAGCATTCCTTCACTCCAAATTAATATACGTGCAACGGGCAGCAACGTGAATATTCGTTTTTGGGAAGTGATATCTCGATGATTGAATACTCTTGTATTATGCTTTACGAATTCAGATGAATTTTACAGACTGATGATGCGGTCGGGTGTACTAATCTATTTCTTTTCTTTCGCCACAGGATCGTACTAGATGTGTGAATACGGGGACATGTTCTACGAGAATATCGCTAGTGCTGTGCACATAGCATTTCTTAAAATTAGACATATCTACGTGCAATGGATAGCTGAGTGTGTAGTGCTATCGTTTGGAAAGAAATATGTCGATTTTTTATTACATTTTATGCTTTACAAATTCATATGAAATTTTCAGAATTATGAAGATGTGGAGAGCACTAATTATGCGTCTCCTTTTCGTCATAGGTTCAGTGGGGATGAGTGCATTCGGCGACAAATGGTACAAAAGATTGCTAGTGCAGTGCACATAGCATTCCTTCACTACAAATGTATATACGTGCAACGGGCAACGACGTGAATATTAGTTTTTGTGAAGTGATATCTCGATAATTGAATACTTTTGTATTATGCTTTACGAATTCAGATGAAATTTACAGACTGATGTTGCGGTCGAGTGTACTAATCAAGTTCTTTTCTTTAGTCAGAGGATCGTGGGGGATGTGTGAATACGTGGATATGTTCTACGAGAATATCGCTAGTGCTGTGCACATAGCATTTCTTCAAATTAAACATATCTTCGTGCAATGGATAGCTGAGTGTATACTGCATTCTTTTGGTAAGAAATATGTCTATATTTGATTTCGTTTTATGCTTTACAAATTCATATGAAATTTTCAGAATTATGGAGTTGTGGAGAGCACTAATTATGTGTTTTCTTTTCGTCACAGGTTCAGCGGGGATGAGTGCATGCGGCGACATATGGTACAAGATGATGGCTAGTGCTGTGCACATAGCATTCCTTCACTCCAAATGTGTATACGTGCAACGGGCAGCAACGTGAATGTTCGTTTTTGGGAAGTGATATCTCGATGATTGAATACTTTTGTATTATGCTTTACGAATGCAGATGAAATTTACAGACTGATGATGCGGTCGAGTGTACTAATCGATTTCTTTTCTTTGGTCACAGGATCGTATGGGATGTTTGAATACGGGGCATGTACTACGAGAAAAATCGCTAGTGCTGGGCACATATCATTTCTTCAAATTAGACATATCTACGTGCAATGGATAGCTAAGTCTATACTGCTATCTTTTGGTAATAAATATGTCGATATTTTATGTCATTTTATGCTTTACAAATTCATATGAAATTTTCAGAATTATGAAATTGTGGAGAGCACTATTTATGTGTTTTCCTTTCGTCACAGGTTCACCGGGGATGAGTGCATGTGGCGACATATGGTACAAGAAGATGGCTAGTGCTGTGCACATAGCATTTCTTCACTCCAAATGTATATACGTGCAACGGGCAGCAACGTGAATATTCGTACTTGGGAAGTGATATCTCGATAATTGAATACTTTTGTATCATGCTTAACGAATTCAGATGAAATTTACAGACTGATGATGCGGTCGGGTGTACTAATCTATTTCTTCTCTTTCGTCATAGGATCGTGTGGGATGTGTGAATACGGGGACATGTTCTACGAGAATATCGCTAGTGCTGTGCACATAGCATTTCTCAAATTAAACATATCTACGTGCAATGGATAGCTGAGTGTATACTGGTTTCTTTTGATAAGATATATGTTGTTTGTTTATTTCATTTTAAGCTTTACAAATTCATGTAAAATTTTCAGAATTATGAAGTTGTGGAGAGCACTAATTATGTGTTTTCTTTTCGTCACAGGTTCATCGGGGATTAGTGCATGCGGCGACATATGGTACAAGAAGATGGCTAGTGCTGTGCACATAGCATTCTATCACCCAAAGTGTATATATGTGCAACGGGCAGCAACATGAATATTCGCTTTTGGGAAGTGATATCTCGATGATTGAATTCTTATGTATTATGCTTTACGAATTCAGATGAAATTTACAGACTGATGATGGGGTCGGGTGTACTAATCTATTTCTTCTCTTTCGTCACAGGATCGTATGGGATGTGTGAATACGGGGACATGTTCTACGAGAATGTCGCTAGTGCTGTGCACATAGCATTTCTTCAAATTAAACATATCTACGTGCAATGGATAGCTGAGTGTATACAGCATTCTTTTGGTAAGAAATGTGTGGATATTTTATTTCATTTTATGCTTTACAAATTCATATGAAATTTTCAGAATTATGAAGTTGTGTGGAGCACTAATTATGTGTTTTCTTTTCGTCACAGGTTCAGCGGGGATAAGTGCATGCGGCGACATATGGTACAAGATGATGGCTAGTGCTGTGCACATAGCATTTCTTCATTCCAAATGTATATATGTGCAACGGGCAGCAACGTGATTATTCGTCTTTGGGAAGTGATATCTCGATAGTTGAATATTTTTGTATTATGCTTTACAAATTCAGATGAAATTTACAGACTGATGATGCGGTCGGGTGTACTAATCTATTTCTTTTCTTCGTCACAGGATCGTATGGGACGTGTGAATACTGGGACATGTTCTACGAGAATGTCGCTAGTGCTGTGCACATAGCTTTTCATCACATTAAACATATCTTCGTGAAAAGGATAGCTGAGTGTATACTGCTATCTTTCGGTAAGAAATATGTCGATATTTTATTTCATTTTATGCTTTACAAATTCATATGAGATTTTCAGAATTAAGAAGTTGTGCTGAGCACTGATTATGTGTTTTCATTTCGTCACAGGTTCATCGGGGATGAGTGCATGCGGCGACATATGGTACAAGATGATGGCTAGTGCTGCGCACATATCATTTCTTCATTCCAAATGTATATATGTGCAACGGGCAGCAACGTGATTATTCGTCATTGGTAAGTGATATCTCGATAATTGAATACTTTTGTATTATGCTTTACAAATTCAGATGAAATTTACAGACTGATGATGCGGTCGGGTGTACTAATCTATTTCTTTTCTTTCGTCACAGGATCGTATGGGATGTGTGAATGCGGGGACATGTTCTACGAGAATATCGCTAGTGCTGTGCACATAGCATTTCTTCAAATTAAACATATCTACGTGCAATGGATAGCTGAGTGTATACTGTTTTCTTTTGGTAAGAAATACGTCGATCATTTATTTCATTTTATGCTTTACAAATTCATATGAAATATTCAGAATTATGATGTTGTGGAGAGCACTAATTATATGTTTTTTTTCGTCACAGGTTCAGCGGGGACGAATGCATACGGCGACATATGGTACAAAAGATGGCTAGTGCTGTGCACATAGCATTTCTTCACTCCAAATATATATACGTGCAACGGGCAGCAACGTGAATATTCGTTTTTGGGAAGTGACAACTCGATGATTGAATACTTTCGTATTATGCTTCACGAATTCAGATGAAATTTACAGACTGATGATGCAATCGGGTGTACTAATCTATTTCTTTTCTCTCGTCACGGGATCGTATGGGATGTGTGAATACGGGGACATGTTCTACAAGAATAGCGCTAGTGCTGTGCACATAGCATATCTTCAAATTAAACATATCTACGTGCAATGGATAGCTGAGTGTATACTGCATTCTTTTGGGTAAAAATATGTCGATATTTTATTTCATTTTATGCTTTACAAATTCATATGAAATTTTCAGAATTATGAAGTTGTGGAGAGCACTAATTATGTGTATTTTTTTCGTCACATGTTCATCGGGGATGAGTGCACGCGGCGACATATGGTACAAGAAGATGGCTAGTGCTGTGCACATAGCATTCTATCACTCCAAATGTATATACGTGCAACGGGCAGCAACGTGAATATTCGTTTTTGGGAAGTGATATCTCGATGATTGAATACTTTTGTATTATACTTTATGAATATAGATGAAATTTACAGACTGATGATGCGGTCGGGTGTACTAATGTACTTCATTTCTTTCGTCACAGGATCGTATGGGATGTTTGAATGGGACATGTTCTACGAGAATATCGCTAGTGCTGTGCACATAGCATCTCTTCAAATTAAACATATCTACGTGCAATGGATAGCTGAGTGTATACTGAATTCTTTTGGTAAGAAATATGTCGATATTTTGTATCGTTTTATGCTATACAAATTCATATGAAATTTTCAGAATTATGAAGTTGTGGATAGCACTAATTATGTGTTTTCTTTTCGTCATAGGTTCAGTGGGGATGAGTGCATGTGGCGACATATGGTACAAGAAGATGGCAAGTGCTGTGCACATAGCATTCTATCACTCCAAATGTATATACGTGCAACGGGCAGCAACGTGAATATTCGTTTTTGGGAAGTGATATCTCGATGATTGAATACTTTTGTATTATACTTTATGAATATAGATGAAATTTACAGACTGATGATGCGGTCGGGTGTACTAATGTACTTCATTTCTTTCGTCACAGGATCGTATGGAATGTGTGAATGGGACACGTTCTACGAGAATATCGCTAGTGCTGTGCACATAGCATTTCTTCAAATTAAACATATCTACGTGCAATGGATAGCTGAGTGTATACTGCATTCTTTTGGTAAGAAATATGTCGATATTTTGTATCATTTTATGCTTTACAAATTCATATGAAATTTTCAGCATTATGAAGTTGTGGAGAGTACTAATTATGTGTTTTCTTTTCGTCACAGGTTCATCGGGGATGAATGCACGTGGCGACATATGGTAGAAGAAGATGGCTAGTGCTGTGCACATAGCATTCCTTCACTCCAAATGTATATACGTGCAACGGGCAGCAACGTGAATATTAGTTTTTGGGAAGTGATATCTCAATAATTGAATACTTTTGTATTATGTTTTACGAATTCAGATGAAATTTACAGACTGATGAAGCGGTCTAGTGTACTAATCAAGTTCTTTTCTCTAGTCCCAGGATCGTATGGGATGTGTGAATACGGGGACATGTTCTACAAGAATTTCGCTAGTGCTGTGCACATAGCATTTCTTCAATTTGAACATATCTACGTGCAATGCATAGCTGAGTGTATAATGCATTGTTTTGGTAAGAAATATGTCGATATTTTATCTCATTTTATGCTATACAAATTCATATGAAATTTCAGAATTATGAAGTTGTGGATAGCACTAATTATGTGTTTTCTTTTCGTCATAGGTTCAGTGCGGATGAGTGCATGTGGCGACATATGGTACAAGAAGATGGCAAGTGCTGTGCACATAGCATTCTATCACTCCAAATGTATATACGTGCAACGGGCAGCAACGGGAATATTCGTTTTTGGGAAGTGATATCTTGATGATTCAATACTTTTGTATTATACTTTATGAATACAGATGAAATTTACAGACTGATGATGCGGTCGGGTGTACTAATTTACTTCATTTCTTTCGTCATAGCATCGTATGGGATGTGTGAATACGGGGACATGTTGTACGAGAATATCGCTAGTGCTGTGCACATAGCATTTTTTCAAATTAAACATATCTACTTGCAATGGATAGCTGAGTGTATACTGCATTCTTTTGGTAACAAGTATGTCGATGTTTTATTTCATTTTATGCTTTAAAAATTCATATGAAATTTTCAGAATTAAGAAGTTGTGGAGAGCACTAATTATGTGTTTTCTTTTCGTCACAGGTACATCGGGGATGAGTGCATGTGGCGACGTATGGTACAAGAAGATGGCTAGTGCTGTGCACATAGCATTCCTTCACTCCAAATGTATATACGAGCAATGGGCAGCAACGTGAATATTCGTTTTTGGGAAGTGATATCTCGATAACTGAATATTTTGTATTATGCTTTACCAATTCAGATGAGATTTACAGACTGATGATGCGGTCGAGTATACTAATCAAGTTCTTTTCTTTAGTCACAGGATCGTATGGGATGTGTGAATACGGGGACATTTTCTACCAGAATATGGCTAGTGCTGTGCTCATAGCATTTCTTCAAATTAAACAGATCTACGTGCAATGGATTGCTGAGTGTATACCGCATTCTTTTGGTAAGAAATATATCGATATTTTATTTCATTTTATGCTTTACAAATTCATATGAAATTTTTAGAATTATGAAGTTGTGAAGAGCACTAATTATGTGTTTCCTTTTCGTCATAGGTTCATTGGGGTTCAGTGCATGCGGCGACATATGGTACAAGAAGATGGCTAGTGCTGTGCACGTAGCATTCCTTCACTCCAAATGTATATACGTGCATCGGGCAGCATCGTGAATATTCGTTTTTGGGAAGTGATA
Organism: Schistocerca americana; assembly: GCF_021461395.2. NCBI lineage: Eukaryota > Metazoa > Arthropoda > Insecta > Orthoptera > Acrididae > Schistocerca > Schistocerca americana. The sequence continues at coordinate 851,687,660 of NC_060122.1, read as the reverse complement.
TCTCGATAATTGAATACTTTTGTATTACGCTTTACGAATTCAGATGAAATTTACAGACTGATGATGCGGTCGAGTGTAATAATCAAGTTCTTTTCTTTAGTCACAGGATGGTATGGGATGTGTGAATACGGGGACATTTTCTACAAGAATATCGCTAGTGCAGTGCACATAGCATTTCTTCAAAGTAAACATATCTACATGCAATGGATAGCTGAGCGTATATTGTTTTCTTTTGGTAAGAAATATGTCGATATTTTATTTCATTTTATGCTTCAGAAATTAATATGAAAATTTCAGAGTTATGGAGTCGTGGAGAGCACTAACTATGTGTTTTCTTTTCGTCACAGGTTCATTGGGGATGAGTGCATGCGGCGACATATGGTACAAGAAGATGGCTAGTGCTGTGCACATAGCATTTCTTCACTCCAAAAGTATGTACGTGCAGCGGACAGCAACGTGAATATTCGTTTTTGGGATGTGATATCTCGATGATTGAATACTTTTGTACTATGCTTTACGAATTCAGATGAAATTTACAGACTGATGATGCAGTCGAGTGTATTAATCTCTTTCTGTCGTTGGTCACAGAATCGTATGGCATGTGTGAATACGGTGACATGTTATACGAGAATATCGCTAGTGCTGTACACATAGCATTTCTTCAAATTAAACATATCTACGTGCAATGGATAGCTGAGTGTATATTGCTTTCTTTTGGTAAGAAATATGTCGATATTCGATATTTTATTTCATTTTATGATTTACAAATTCATATGAAATTTTCAGACCTAGGAAGTTGTGGAGAGCACTAATTATGTGTTTTCTTTTCGTCACAGGGTCATTGGGGATGAGTGCATGTGGCGACATATGGTACAAGAACATGGCTGGTGCTGTGCACATAGCATTCCTTCACTCCAAATGTATATACGTGCAATGGGCAGCAACGTGAATATTCGTTTTTGGGGAGTGATATCTCGATAATTGAATACTTTTGTATTATGCTTTACGAATTCATATGAAATTTACAGACTGATGATGCGGTCTAGTGTACTAATCAAGTTCTTTTCTATGGTCACAGGATCGTATGGGATGTGTGAATACGGGGACATGTTCTACGAGAATATCGCTAGTGCAGTGCATATAGCATTTCTTCGAATTAAACATATCTACGTGCAATGGATAGCTGAGTGTATATTGCTTTCTTTTGGCAAGAAAAATGTCGAAATTCGATATTTTATTTCATTTTATGCTTTACAAATTCATATGAAATTTTCAGAATTATGAAGTTGTGGAGAGCACTAATTATTAGTTTTCTTTTCGTCACAGGTTCATCGCGGATGAGTGTATGCGGCGACATATGGTACAAGAAGGTGGCTAGTGCTGTGCACAAAGCATTTCTTTACTCCAAATGTTTGTACGTGCAACGGGCAGCAACGTGAATATTCGTTATTGGGAAGTGATATCGCGATGATTGAATACTTTTGTATCATGCTTTACGAATTCAGATGAAATTTACAGACTGATGATGCGGTCGTGTGTACTAATTTATTTCTTTTCTTTCGTCACAGGATCGTATGGGATGTGTGAATACGTTGACATGTTTCAACGCGAATTTTGCTAGTGCTGTGCACATAGCATTTCATCAAATTACATATATCTACGTGCAATTGATAGCTGAGTGGAATTTGCATTCTTTTGGTAAGAAATATGTCGATATTCGATATTTTATTTCATTTTTAGCTTTACAAATTCATATGAAAATTTCAGAATTATGAAGTTGTGGAGAGCACTAATTATGTGTTTTCTTTTCGTTACAGGTTCATCGCGGATGAGTGCATGTGGCGACTTATGATACAAGAAGATGGCTAGTGCTGTGCACATACCATTTCTTCACTCCAAATGTATATACGTGCAACGGGCAGCAACATGAATATTCGTTTTTGGGATGTGATATCTCGATGATTGAATATTTTTGTATTATGCTTTGCGAATTCAATTGAAATTTACAGACTGATGATGAAGTCAAGTGTACTAATCTTTTTCTTTTCTTTCGTCACAGGATCGTATGGGATGTGTGAATACGGGGACATGGTCTACGAGATTATCACTAGTGCTGTGCATATAGTATTTCTTCAAATCAAACATATCTATGTGCAATGGATTTCTGAGTGTATATTGTTTTCCTTTTGTAAGAAATATGTCGATATTCGATATTTTATTTCATTTTATGCTTTACAGATTCATATGAAATTTTCAGAATTAAGAAGTTGTGGAGAGCACTAATTATGTGTTTCCTTTTCGTCATAGGTTCATTGGGGATGAGTGCATGCGGCGACATATGGTACAAGAAGGTGGCTAGTGCTGTGCACATAGCATTCCTTCACTCCAAATGTACATACTTGCAACGGGCAGCAACGTGAATATTCGTTTTTGGGGAGTGATATCTCGATAATTGAATACTTTTGTATTATGCTTTACGAATTCATATGAAATTTACAGACTGATGATGCGGTCGAGTGTGCTAATCAAGTTCTTTTCTTTGGTCACAGGATCGTATGGGATGTGTGAATACGGGGACATGTTCTACGAGAATATCGCTAGTGCTGTGCACATAGCATTTCTTCAAATTAAACATATCTACCTGCAATGGATAACTGAGTGTATATTGCTTTCTTTTGGTAAGAAATATGTCGATATTTTATTTCGGTTTATGCTTTACAAATTCATATGAAATTTTCAGAATTATGAAGTTGAGGAGAGCACTAATTATGTTTTCTTTTCGTCACAGGTTCATTGGGGATGAGTGCATGCGGCGACATATGGTACAAGAGGATGGCTAGTGCTGTGCACATAGCATTTCTTCCCTCCAAATGTATATACGTTGTAGGGAAGCAGCCTACTCACACTGTAGTAAATTCACATCAGTTTCCATTGTGTGCCAGCCAGTCTGCTGTAACTAGCTCTGACGTCATAAATGTTGCGCAATACCTTAAAAATCAAGCAAATGACCTAAAACTTTTCTAGCATGTCAGGAATAATACTAAATTAATGTTTGTTAAATATCAATTCGATAACTTCAGCCATTTTCGAAATTTGGACGTTTTCCGAAAAAAATCATTTGCGCAACTGAAAAGAGCTAGAGACTTCAAAATTTATATTTAGATTCACCTTTCATAATGATTTTATAAAAACAGTACTTTGGATTTCACAAATTAAGATTTTAGTGGAAATTCATGATATTCTGGTTTTCATCTCTAAACTGAAGGAAGCATGATAGATTAAGTAGGCTAGTAAATAAGGCTATTATGTTTAGATTTAAATAGGTTGGAGGTCCGCTATGACTGTGAAGATGTGGAAAGTTTCTTTTGAATACCTATAAATTTATAGCGATAGAGGATCTCAAAAGGGCCAGTTCAGAGCTCATGTACTGCGTGCAGTGTAATTAAATTAATCCTCTCGCCCAAAATATTTTACTTAGCCACGGAAACATTTTATTATCAATACTTACCTGCGTGCTGAATGCACGTTTAAATTAAGAGCTTCATCGGCCATCTGCAAAAGAAGCTATAAATTATTATGTAACTTGAAGTGGTGCGTTACTAGCCCAGTGGCTATTCGAGAGAACCGATTTGATCAGGCGTTCTCCTAGCCGTCCGCACCGCGGCTTTATATATAAGAACGCTGCGCGAGGAAGGAAGGCCCCAGTTCTCTCCAGACGCTGTATAGCACGCCATCTGTGTCGGGAGTCGCGTCGCGTCGGTATCACTGCTACATACAGCCTCGGATGCCGTAATAAGTTACTAGAGATACGCGGAACCATGAAAACATTCCAAGTGAAGTGTTAATTCTGGGATGATTTTCATTATCTAGCTTCAGTTTGCGTATTGTCGTAATTTCACGTGCCGTCGCGGGACAGACATTCTACCAAATATTTAGCGTGGCGTTTGATGAAATATTTTCATCAAATTATGGCGAGCATTCTTTTTAACATTTAATTCGGACATTTATAGTTGCATTAGCGCATTAGACACTGAACTGCTCTGTTAGTTAGGTTGTAGGGATACTTGTGTTTTTTATCAGTGAATTTCAGAATATACTCAAATATTTTGGAAAACCGTTTTTGATTAGAAATCCCGGACAATCTCCTAATTCCTCAGAGCTATAAGCTGCAGCTATAATGGTATTCTCAGATGAAGTGGACACTAGGATCTCTAATTACTGGCTCCACGTTTTGTTAAATCACTTTCTGGGTGCTAAAAAGTAAATAGAGAGCCAGTGCTGAGAACGGCGAAAAACAGCACTAGCAACATTCTACAAGCCAGAAACTGATTCAACATGCAAGCATTTATACAGCAATTCATTATTTTTACAACTTAGTCGCCGCCCCACAACGTGCAACGGGCAGCAACGTGAATATTCGTTTTTAGGAAGTGATATCTCGATGATTGAATACTTTTGTATTATGCTTTACGAGTTCAGATGAAATTTACAGACTGATGATGCGGTCGAGTGTACTAATCCATTTCTTTACTTTCGTCACAGGATCGTATGGGATGTGTGAATACATGGACATGTTCTACGATAATATCGCTATTGCTGTGCATATAGCTTTTCTTCAAATTAAACATATCTACGTGCAATGGATAGCTGAGTGTATATTGCTTTCTTTTGGTAAGAAATATGTCGATATTTTATTTCATTTTATGATTTACAAGTTCAAATGAAATTTTCAGAATTATGAACTTGTGGAGCTGACTAATTATGTGTTTTCTTTTCGTCATAGGTTCATTGGGGATGAGTGCAATCGGCGTCATATGGTACAAGAAGATGGCTAGTGCTGTGCACATAGCATTTCTTCACTCCAAATGTATATACGTGCAATGGGCAGCAACGTGATTATTCGTTTTTGGGAAGTGATATCTCGATGATTGAAAACTTTTGTATTGTGCTATACGAATTCAGATGAAATTTACAGACTGATGATGCGGTCGAGTGTACTAATCTATTTCTTTTCTTTCGTCACAGGATCGTATGGGATGTGTGAATACGGGGACATCTTCTACGAGAATATCGCCACTGCTGCGCACATAGCATTTCATCAAATCCAACATATCTACGTGCAATGGATAGCTGTGTGTATATTGCTTTCTTTTGGTAAGAAATATGTCAATATTCGATATTTTATTTCATTTTATAGTCTACAAATTCATATGAAAATTTCAGAATTATTAAGTTGTGGAGAGCACTAATTATGCGTTTTCTTCTCCTCACAGGTTTATTGGGGATGAGTGCATGCGGTGACATATGGTACAAGAAGATGGCTAGTGCTGCGCACATAGCATTTCGTCACTCCAAATGTATATACGTGCAACGGGCAGCTACGTGAATTTTCGTTTTTGGGAAGTGATATCTCGATGATTGAATACTTTGTATTATCCTTTACGAATTCAGATGAAATTTACAGACTGATGATGCGGTCGAGTGTACTAATCTATTTCTTCTCTTTAGTCAGAGGATCGTATGGGATGTGTGAATACGGGGACATATTCTAGGAGAATATCGCTAGTGCTGTGCACATAGCATTTCTTCAAATTAAACATATCTACGTGCAATGGATAGCAGAGTGTATATTCCTTTCTTTTGGTAAGAAATATGTCGATATTTTATTTCAGTTTATGCTTTACAAATTCATATGAAAATTTCAGAATTATGATGTTGTGGAGACCATTAATTATGTGTTTTCTTTCTCCTCAGAGCTTCATTGGGGATGAGTGCATGCGGCGACATATGGTATAAGATGACGGCTAGTGCTGTGCACATAGCATTTCTTCACTCAAAATGTATATACGTGCAACTGGCAGCAGCGTGAATATTCGTATTTGGGAAGTGATATCTCGATGATTGAAAACTTTTGTAATATGCTTTACGAATTCAGATGAAATTTACAGACTGATGATGGGGTCGAGTGTAATAATCTACTTCTTTTCTTTCGTCACAGGATCGTATGGGATATGTGAATACGGGGACATGTTCTACAAGAATATCGCTAGTGCTGTGCACATAGCATTTCTTTAATTTAAACATATCTTCGTGCAATGGATAGCTGACTGTATATTGCTTTCTTTTGGTAAGAAATATGTCGATATTTTATTTCATTTTATGCTTTACAAATTCACATGAAAATATCAGAATTATGAAGTTGTGGAGAGCACTAATTATGTGTTTTCGTACCGTCAAAGTCGAGTGTACTAATCTATTTCTTTTCTTTCGACACAGGATCGTATGGGATGTGTGAATACGGGGACATGTTCTACGAGAATATCGCTAGTGCTGTGCACATAGCATTTCTTCAAATTAAACATATCTACGTGAAATGGATAGCTGAGTGTATATTGCTTTTATTTGGTAAGAAATATGTCGATATTTTATTTCATTTTATACTTTACAAATTCATATGAAATTTTCAGAATTATGAAGTGCGGAGAGCAATAATTATGTGTTTTCTTTTCGTCACAGGTTCATTGGGGATGAGTGTATGCGGCGACAATGGTACAAGAAGATAGCTAGTGCTATGCACATAGAATTTCTTCACTCCAAATGTATATACGTGCAACGGGCAGCAACGTGAATATTCGTTTTTGGGAAGTGATATCTCGATGATTGAATACTTTTGTATTATGCTTTACGAATTCAGATCAAATTTACATACTGATGATGCGGTCGAATGAACTGATCTATTTCTTTACTTTCGTCCCATGATCGTATGGGATGTGTGAATACGGGGACATTAGCTACGAGAATATCGCTAGTGCTGTGCACATAGCAATTCTTCAAATTCAACATATCTACGTGCAATGGATAGCCAAATGTATATTGCTTTCTTTTGGTAATTAATTTGTCGATATTTTATTTCATTTTATGCTTTACAAATTCCTACGAAATTTTCAGAATTATGAAAATGTGGAGAACACTCATGATGTGTTTTTACTTCGTCACGGGTTCATCGGGGATGAGTGCATGCGGCGACATATGGTACAACAAGATGGCTAGTGCTGTGCACATAGCATTCCCTCACTCCAAAAGTATACGCGTGAACGGGCAGCAACGTGAATATTCGTTTTTGGGAAGTGATATCTCGATGATTGTATGCTTTTGTAACATGCTTTACGAATTCAGATGAAATTTACAGACTGATGATGCAGTCGAGTGTTCTAATCTATTTCGTTTCTTTCGTCTCAGGATCGTATGGGATGTGTGAATACGGGGACATGGTCTACGAGAATATTGCTAGTGCTGTGCACATAGCATTTCCTCAAATTAAACATATCTACGTGCAATGGATAGCTGAGTGTATATCGCTTTCTTTTGGTAAAAATATGTCTATATTTTATTTCATTTTATTTTTTACAAATTCATATGAGATTTTCAGAATTATGAAGTTGTGGAGAGCACCAATTATGTGTTTCCTTTTCGTCACAGGTTCATCGGGGATGAGTGCATGCGGCGACATATGGAACAAGAAGATGGCTAGTGCTGTGCACATAGCATTTCTTCACTCCGTATGTATATACGCGCAACGGGCAGCAACGTTGGTATTCGTTTTATAGAAGTTCTATCTCGATGATTGAATACTTTTGTATTATGCTTTACGAATTCAGATGAAATATACATACTGATGATGCGGTCGAATGAACTGATCAATTTCTTTTCTTTCGTCCCATGATCGTATGGGATGTGTGAATACGGGGACATGAGCTACGAGAATATCGCTAGTGCTGTGCACATAGCAATTCTTCAAATTCATCATATCTACGTTAAATGGATAGCCAAATGTATATTGCTTTCTTTAGGTAAGAAATTTGTCGATATTTTATTTCACTTTATGCTTTACAAATTCCTATGAAATATTCAGAATTATGAAAATGTGGAGATCACTCATGATGTGTTTTTACTTCGTCACGGTTTCATCGGGGATGAGTGCATGCGTCGACATATGGTACAAGAAGATGGCTAGTGCTGTGCACATAGCATTTCTTCACTCCCTATGAATATACGTGCAACGGGCAGCAACGTGGATATTCGTTTTATTGTAGTGATATCTCGATGATTGAATTGTTTTGTATTATGCTTTACGAATTCAGGCGAAATTTACAGACTGATGATGCGGTCGAATGTACTGATCTATTTCTTTTGTTTGGTCACAGGATCGTATGGGATGTGTGAATACGAGGACATGTTCTACGAGAATATCACTAGTGCTGTGCTCATAGCATTTCTCCAAATTAAACATATCTACGTAAAATGGATAGCTGAGTGTATATTGCTTTCTTTCGGTAAGAAAAATGTCGATATTTTATTTCATTTTATGCTTTACAAATTCATTTGAAATTTTCAGATTTATGAAGTTGTGGAGAGTACCAATTATGTGTTTTCTTTTCGTACAGGTTCATCGGGGATGAGTGCATTCGGCGACATATGGTACAAGAAGATGGCTAGTGCTGTGCACATAGCATTCCTTCACTCCAAAAGTATATACGTGAACGGGCAGCAACGTAAATATTCTTTTTTGGGTAGTGATATCTCGATGATTGTATACTTTTGTATTATGCTTTACGAATTCTGATGAAATTTACAGACTGATGATGCGGTCAAGTGTACTAATCTATTTCTTTTCTTTGGTCACAGGATCGTATGGGATGTGTGACTACGAGGACATGTTCTACGAGAATATCGCTAGTGCTGTGCACATAGCCTTTCTTCAAATTAAACATATCTACGTGAAATGGATAGCTGAGTGTATATTGCTTTCTTTCGGTAAGAAAAATGTCGATATTTTATCTCATTTTATTCTTTACATATTCGTATGAAGTTTTCAGAATTAAGAAGTTGTGGAGAGCGCTAATTATGTGTTTTCTTTTCGTCACAGGTTCATCGGGGATGAGTGCATGCGGCGACATACGGTACGAGAAGATGGCTAGTGCTGTGCACATAGCATTCCTTCACTCCAAATGTATACACGTGCAAAGGGCAGCAACATGAATATTCGTTATTGGGAAGTAATATCTCGATGATTGAATTCTTTTGTATTATGCTTTACGAATTCAGATGAAATTTACAGACTGATGATGCGGTCGAGTGTACTAATCTATTTCTCTTCTTTCGTCCCAGGATCGAATGGCATGTGTGAAAACTGGGACATGTTCTACGAGAATAGCGCTAGTGTTGTGCACATAGCATTTCTTCAAATTGAAGATATCAACGTGCAATGGATAGCTGAGTGTATATTGCTTTCTTTTGTTGAGAAATATGTCGATATTTTCTTTCAAATAATGCTTTACAAATTCATATGAAATTATCTGGATTATGAAGTTGTGGAGAGAACTAATTTTGTGCTTTTTTTCGTCACAGGTTCATCGGGGATGAGAGCATGCGGCGACATACGGTACGAGAAGATGGCTAGTGCTGTGCACATAGCATTCCTTCACTCCAAATGTATATACGTGCAAAGGGCAGCAACATGAATATTCGTTTTTGGGAAGTGATATCTCGACAATTGAATACATTTGTATTATGCTTTACGAATTCAGATGAAATTTCCAGACTGATGATGCGGTCGAGTGTACTAATCTATTTCTTTTCTTTTGTCACATGATCGAATATGATGTGTGAGTGAGGGGACATGTTCTACGAGAATATCGCTAGTGCTGTGCACATAGCATTTCTTCAAATTAAACATACCTACGTGCAATGGATAGCCGAGTGTCTATTGCTTTCCTTTGGTAAGAAATATGTCGATATTCGATATTTTATTACATTTTATGCTTTTCAAATTCATATGGAATCTTCAGGATTATGAAAGTGTAGAGAGCACTTAATATGTGTTTTCTTTTCGTCACAGGTTCATCGGGGATAGGTGCATGCGGCGAGATATGGTACAAGAAGTTGGCTAGTGCTGTGTACATAGCAATCCTTCACTCCAAATGTATATACGTACAACGGGCAGCAGCTTGAATATTCGTTTTTGGGAAGTGATGTCTCGATGATTGAATACTTTTGTATTATGCTTTACGAATTCAGATGAAATTTACAGACTGATGATGCGGTCGCGTGTACTGATCTATTTGTTTTCTTTCGTCACAGGATCGTATGGGATGTGTGAATACGTTGACGTGTTCTACGAGAATATCGCTTGTGCTGTGCACATAGCATTTCTTCAAATTGAACATATCTACGTGAAATGGATAGCTGAGTGTATATTGCTTTCTTTTGGTAAGAAAGATGTCGATATTCGATATTTTATTTCATTTTATGCTTAAAAATTCGTATGAAATTTTCAGAATTATGAAGTTGTGGAGAGCACTAATTGTGTTTTCTTTTCGTCACAGGTTCATCGGGGATGAGTGCATGCGGCGACATATGGTACAAGAAGATGGCTAGTGCTGTGCACAGAGCATTCGTTCACTCCAAATGTATATACGTGCAACGGGCAGCAACGTGAATATTCGTTTTTGGGAAGTGATATCTCAATAATTGAATACTTTTGTATTATGCTTTACGAATTCAGATGAAAGTTACAGACTGACGATGCGGTCGAGTGTACTAATCTATTTCTTTTCGTTGGTCACAGGATCGTATGGGATGTGCGAATACGGGGACATGTTCTACGAGAATATCGCTAGTGCTGTGCACGTAGCATTTCTTCAAATTAAACATATCTACGAGCGATGGATAGCTGAGTGTATATTGCTTTATTTTGGTAAGAAGAATGTCGATATTCGATATTTTATTTCATTTTATGCTTTTCAAATTCATATGAAATTATCAGGATTATGAAATTGTGGAGAGCATCATTTATGTGTTTTCTTTTTGTCACAGGTTCATCGGGGATGAGTGCATGCGGCGACATATGGTACAAGAAGATGGCTAGTGCTGTGCACAGAGCATTCGTTCACTCCAAATGTATATACGTGCAACGGGCAGCAACGTGAATATTCGTTTTTGGGAAGTGATATCTCAATAATTGAATACTTTTGTATTATGCTTTACGAATTCAGATGAAAGTTACAGACTGACGATGCGGTCGAGTGTACTAATCTATTTCTTTTCGTTGGTCACAGGATCGTATGGGATGTGCGTATACGGGGACATGTTCTACGAGAATATCGCTAGTGCTGTGCACATAGCATTTCTTCAAATTAAAGATATCTACGTGCAATGGATTGCTGAGTGTATATTGCTGTCTTTTGGTAAGAAATATGTGGATATTTTATTTCAAAATATGCTTTACTAATTCATATGAAATTATCAGGATTATGAAGTTTTGGAGAGAACTAATTATGTGTTTTTTTTCGTCACAGGTTCATAGGGGATGAGTGCATGCGGCGACATATGGTACAAGAAGATGGCTAGTGCTTTGTACATAGCTTTCCTTCACTCCAAATGTATATACGTGCAACGGGCAGCAACGTGAATATTCGTTTTTGGGAAGTGATATCTCGATGATTGAATACTTTTGTATTATGCTTTACGAATTCAGATGAAATTTACAGACTGAAGATGTGGTCGAGTGTACTAATCTATTTCTTTTCTTTCGTCACAGGATAGTACTAGATGTGTGAATACGGGGACATGTTCCACGAGAATATCGCTAGTGCTGTGCACAGAGCATTTCTTCAAATTAAACATATCTACGTGCAATGGATAGCTGAGTGTATATTGCTTTCTTTTGGTAAGAAGTATGTCGATATACGATATTTTATTTCATTTTGTGTTTTCAAATTCATATGAAAATTTCAGAATTGTGAAATTGTGGAGAGCACTAATTATGTGTTTTCTTTTCGTCACAGGGTCATGGGGGATGAGTGCATGTGGCGACATACGGTACAAGAAGATGGATAGTGCTGTGCACATAGCATTTCTTCACTCCAAATGTACATACGTGCAACAGGCAGCAATGTGAATATTCGATTTTGGGAAGTGATATCTCGATGATTGAATACTTTTGTATTATGCTTTACGAATTCAGATGAAATTTACAGACTGATGATGCGGTCGAGTGTACTAATCTATTTCTTTTCTTTGGTCACAGGTTCCTATGGGATGTGTGAATACGGGGACATGTCCTACAAGAATATCGCTAGTGCTGTGCACATAGCATTTCTTCAAATTAAACATATCTGCGTGCTATGGATGGCTGAGTGTATATTGCTCTCTTTTAATAAGATGTATGTCGATACTTTTTTTCATTCTATGCTTCACAAATTCATATGAAATTTTCAGAACTATGAAATTGTGTACAGCACTAGTTATATGTCTTCTTGACGTCACAGGTTCAACGGGGATGAGTGCATGCGGCGACATATGGTACAAGAAGATGGCTAGAGCTGTGCACAAAACATTTTTTCACTCCAAATGTATATACGTGCAAAGGGCAGCAACGTGAATATTTGTTTTTGGGAAGTGATATCTCGATGATTTAATACCTTTGTATTATGCTTTACGAATTCAGATGAAATTTACAGACTGATGATGCGGTCGAGTGTACTAATCTATTTCTTTTCTTTCGTCCCAGGATCGTATGGCATGTGTGAAAACTGGGTCATGTTCTACGAGAATATCGCTAGTGTTGTGCACATAGCATTTCTTCAAATTAAAGATATCTACGTGCAATGGATAGCTGAGTGTATATTGCTTTCTTTTGGTAACAAATATATCGATATTTTATTTCAAATTATGCTTTACAAATTCATATGAAATTATCAGGATTATGAAGTTGTGGAGAGAATTAATTATGTGTTTTTTTACGTCACAGGTTCATCGGGGATGAGTACATGCGGCGACATATGGTTCAAGAAGATGGCTAGTGCTGTGCACATAGCATTCCTTCACTCCAAATGTATATACGTTCAACGGGCAGGAACGTGAATATTCGTTTTTGGGAAGTGATATCTCGATGATTTAATACCTTTGTATTATGCTTTACGAATTCAGATGAAATTTACAGACTGATGATGCGGTCGAGTGTACTAATCTATTTCTTTTCTTTGGTCACAGGTTCGTATGGGATGTGTGAATACGTGGACATGCTCTAGAAGAATATCGCTAGTGCTGTGCACATAGCATTTCTTCAAATTAAACATATCTGCGTGCTATGGATGGCTGAGTGTATATTGCCTTCTTTTGGTAATAAATATGTCGATATTTTATTTCATTTTCTGCTTTACAAATTCAAATGTAATATTTAGAATTATGAAGTTGTGGAGGGCACTAATTATGTTTCTTCTGTTCGTCACAGGTTCATAGGGGATGACTGCATGGGGCGACATATGGTAGAAGAAGATGGCTAATGCTGTGCACATAGCATTCCTTCACTCCAAATGTATACACGTGCAACGGGCAGCAACGTGAGTATTCGTTTTTGGGAAGTGATATCTCGATGATAGAATACTTTTGTATTATGCTTTACGAATTCAGATGAAATTTCCAGACTGATGATGCGGTCGAGTGTAGTAATCTATTTCTTTTCTTTCGTCATAGGATCGTATGGGATGTGTGAATACGGGGACATGTTCTACGAGAATATCGCTAGTGTTGTGCACATAGCATTTCTTCAAATTAAACATATCTACGTGCAAAGTATAGCTGGTTGTATTTTGCTTTCTTTTGGAAGAAATATGTCGATATTTTATCTCATTTTACGCTTTACAAATTCATATGAAATTTTAAGAATTTTAGAAGTTATGGAGAGCTGTAATTATGTGTTTTCGTTTCGTCACAGTTTCACCGGGGATGAGTGCATGCGGCGACATGTGGTACAAGAAGATGGCTAGTGCTGTGCACATAGCATTTCTTCACTCCAAATGTATATACGTGCAACGGGCAGCAACATGTATATTCGTTTTTGGGAAGTGATATCTCGATGATAGAATACTTTTGTGTTATGCTTTACGAATTCAGATGAAATTTGCAGACTGATGATGCGGTCGAGTGTACTAATCTATTTCTTTTCTTTCGTCACAGGATCGTACTAGATGTGTGAATACGGGGACATGTTCTACGAGAATATCGCTATTGCTGTGCACGTAGCATGTCTTCAAATTAAACATATCTACTTGAAATAGATAGCTGAGTGTATATTGCTTTCATTTGGTAAGAAATATGTCGATATTTTATTTCATTTTATGGTTACAAATTCGTATGAAATATTCAGAGTTATGAATTTGTGGAGAGCACTAATTATGTGTTTTCTTTTCGTCACAGGTTCATCGGGGATGAGTGCATGCGGCGACGTATGGTACAAGAAGATGGCTAGTGCTGTGCACATAGCATTCCTTCACTCCAAATGTATATACGTGCAACGAGCAGCAACGTGAATATTCGTTTTTGGGAAGTGATATCTCGATGATTGAATATTTTTGTATTATTCTTTACGAATTCAGATGAAATTTGCAGACTGATGATGCGGTCGAGTGTACTAATTTATTTCTTTTCTTTCGTCACAGGTTCGTATGGGATGTGTGAATACGGGGACATGTTCTACGAGAATATCGCTAGTGCTGTTCACATAGCATTTCTTCAAATTAAACATATCTGCATGCAAAGGATAGTTGAGTGTATATTGCTTGCTTTTGGTAAGAAATATGTCGATATTCGATATTTTATTTCATTTTATGCTTTACAAATTCATATGAAATTTTCAGAAATATGAAGTTGTGGAGAGCACTAATTATGTGTCTTCTTTTCCTCACAGGTTCATCGGGGATGAGTGCATGCAACGACATATGGTACAAGAAAGTGGCTAGTGCTGTGCACATAGCATTCCTTCACTCCAAATGTATATACGTGCAACGGGCAGCAACGTGAATATTCGTTTTTGGGAAGTGATATCTCGATGATTGAATGCTTTTGTATAATGCTTTACGAATTCAGATGAAATTTACAGACTGATGATGCCGTCGAGTGTACTAATCTACGAGGGGCGTTCAGAAAGTAAGCTCCGATCGGTCGCGAAATGGAAACGACTATGAAAATCCGATGAAGCTTTGCACAGAAGGGGTGGTTAGTGTCTCTAGTACAACCCCAGTCAGCATCACGTCGCTCTTCTTATTTCTGAGCTCGCAGTGAGTGCGTAAAGATGTCTAGAAAATAGTGTCTGCTGCCAAGTACGAGGGCCTGGTGAGAAATTTCGCCTGAAGCTATGCAGCTAACTTTACATAACTGTCGTGCTGTTTCTTCTTCAAGACAATTCTCAGCCGCATTCTGCAGGGGCAATGAAGATGCTCCTGCATCGTTTTCAAATGGAAATGTGAATTACCCACAATACAGTTCGCAATTGTCTGCCCCTGAGTTTCATCTCTGGTCACATAAACCGCTGTCTTTGAAGACAACATTTTGACACAGACAACGAGGTGTATGCCAGTGTGGAGAATTGGCGGAAAGCACTGGCGGCTGCCTCCTATGATGAGGCTATTGAAAAGTTGGTGCAACGCTATGACAAATGTCTAAGTCAGAACGGCGACTACGTAGAGAAGTAGCTGAAAGGTGTAGCTAATTGTTACAAGTAAAACATTTCTGATGTTCACTGTGGTTTCAATTTGGCAATCAATCGGAGCTTACTTTCTGAACAGGCCTCGTAGTTCTTTTGTTTGGTCACAGGATCGTATGGGATGTGTGAATACGGGGACGTGTTCTACGAGAATATCGCTAGTGCTGTGCACATAGCATTTCTTCAAATTAAACAAATCTACGTGCAATGGATAGCTGAGTGTATATTGCTTCCTTTTGGTAAGAAATATGTCGATATTTTATTTCATTTTATGCTTTACAAATTCGTATGAAGTTTTCAGAATTATGAAGTTGTGGAGAGCACTAATTATGTGTTTTCTTTTCGCCATAGGTTCATTGGGGATGATTGCATCCGGCGACATATGGTACAAGAAGATGGCTAGTGCTGCGCACATAGCATTTCTTCACTCCAAATGTATATACGTGCAGCGGGCAGAAACGAGATATTCCTTTTTGGGAAGTGATATCTCGATGAGTGAATACTTTTATATTATTCTTTACGAATTCAGATGAAATTTACAGACTGATGTTGCGGTCGAGTGAACTAATCTATTTCTTTTCTTTCGTCACAGGATCGTATGGGATGTGTGAATACGGGGACGTGTTCTACGAGAATGTCGCTAGTTCTGGGCACATAGCAATTCTTCAAATTAAACATATTTACGTCTAATGGATAGCTGTGTGTATACTGCTTTCTTATGGTAAAAGATATGTCAATATTTTATTTCAATTTATGCTTTACAAATTCATATGAAATTTTCAGAATTAAGAAGTTGTGGAGAGCACTAATTATTTGTTTTCTTTTCGTCACAGGTTCATCGCGGATGAGTGCATGCAGCGACATATAGTACAAGAAGATGGCTAGTGCTGTGCACATAGCATATATTCACTCCAAATATATATACGTGCAACGTGCAGCAACGTGAATATTCGTTATTGGGAAGTGATATCTCGATGATTGAATACATTTGTATTATGCTTTACGAATTCAGATGAAATTTACAGACTGATGATGCGGTCGAGTGTTCTAATCTATTTCTTCTATTTCGTCATAGATTCGTATGGGATGTGTGAATACGGGGCATGTTCTACGAGAATATCGCTAGTGCTGTGCGCATAGCAATTCTTCAAATTAAACGTATCTGCGTGCAATGGATAGCTGAGTGTATACTGCTTTCTTTTGGTAAGAAATATGTCGATATTTTATTTCAATTGATGCTTTACAAATTCATATGATATTTCCAGAATTGTGAAGTTGTAGAGAGCACTAATTATGTGTTTTCTTTTCGTCACAGGTTCATCGGGGATGAGTGCATGCAGCGACATATGGTACAAGAAGGTGGGTAGGGCTGTGCACATAGCATTTCTTCACTCCAAATGTATAAATGTGCAACAGGCAGCAATGTATTTATTCGTTTTTGGTAAGTGTTATCTCGATGATTGAATACTTTTGTATTATGCTCTACGAATTAGAATTCAGATCAAATTTACAGGCTGATGATGCGGTCGAGTGTACTAATCTATTTCTTTTCTTCCGTCACAGGATCGTATGGGATGTGTGAATACGGGGCATGTTCTACGAGAATATCGCTAGTGCTGTGCCCATAGAAGATCTTGACCTTAAATATATCTACGTGCTATCGATAGGTTAGCGAATATTCTTTTCCATTGGTAAGTAATATGTCGATGTTTGATTCTTTATATTTTATGCATTACTAATTCATATAATGTTTACTAAATTATGATGCTCTGGAGGGTACAAATTACGTGTTTTCATTTCGTCACAGGTTCATCGGGGATGAGTGCCATCGGCTACATGTTCTACAAGAAGATGGCTGTTGCTGTTCACATAGCAATTCTTCACACCACATTCGAAAGCCTTTTTCCGGCCGGATGTTGGATTTTCAGCGCACTCTGGGATGCTGTCTGGGGCACTCTGCGATGCTCCCTGGAGCACTGTCTTATTGTTTCTGTTTTATATATTCATGTTTACAATTCCTTTTATAATTAAAAATTTATTCTGTATTTTATTGATCAGTTTAAAGTTGCGAAGCATCCTTATGTATCTCGAAATTTTTTTTTTAATAAGACTAGTTCTAGTTTCACTTAAAATTCTTTTACATGAATTATTTAGTTGTTATTGGGACGGGCAGCTACGTGAATAGTCGTTTTTATGAAGTGATATCTCGATGTGTTATGCCTTACGAATTTAGATGGTTTTTACAGTCTGATGACACTGTCGAGTGTACTAATATATTTCTTTTCTATTGTCACAGGTTCGTATGGGATGTGTGAATGCAACGACTTTTTCTACGAGAACGTCGCTAGTGCTCTGCACATAGCACTTCTTCATTCCAAATATATCTACCTGCAAAGGATAGCTGATTGAAGATTCCTTTCTTTTGGTAAGTAAAATCACAATGTTCTATTATTTTTATGTTATTCTTGACAAAGTCATATGTGATTTACAGAATTATGAAGCTGTGGAGAGTATTACTAATCTATGTGTTTTCTTTTCGTCATACCTTCATCTGGGATATGTGGAAGCGGCGACATATCCTGCAACAAAATCACTAGTGCTTTGCAAATAGTAATTCTTCACACCAAATACACATATTTGCAATGTATGGCTGATTGAAGATTCCTATCTTTTGGTAAATAATATTTTGATGTTTGAATATTTTTGTCTTATGCTTTATGAACGCAGATTAAATTTACAGATTAATTATATGGTGGGGAGTACTAATGTATGTCTATTCTTTCGTCACATGTTCATATGGGTTGTGCGTAAACGGCATCACATTCTACAAGAAAATGGCTAGTGCTGTGCACATAGCAGTTCTTCACACCAAAAGTATATACGTGCAACTGATAGCTGAGTGAATATTCCTTTTTTTGGTAAGTAATATCTTCATGTTTGAATACTTTTATGTAATGCTTTACGAACTCAGATGTAATATGAATTTTTACACATGATTAGAATCGTGTTTTGCATGTGTCATGCACATGTCCTACACATTGACATCAGTATGTGCAAGAACAATGGCTATAAATCATTATGTATATTTCAGATTATGTTTGCTTATTGGGAAATTACAATTATTTAAGGTTATATTATAGATCATGTGAGTTTTGTTAATGAGCTATGGAACATTTAAGTTTTGACATTCCCCATTTTTGATCTTGTTAGTTTTGATAGTGATCTGTTTGGACGATGTTGGTTTCGCTGGAACTATTGTGTTGTGACTGGATATGCAACACTTTTTGCTTCCTACTGCAAGCCACTTTCTCTTCTGCAGTGCACATATAATATTATATTCCGATGTTAATCGTGATAAATACCAATTAATCATCTTTTATAGACTTTGCCTGTGTTAGTTTGCAAAAGATATACTCTAGTTTGGAATACCGTTTGCAGTTTCATAAAAGAAATGTCTAGCATGCTCATTTCTTTAGTTAAATGAGCGAAGAAATTTACAAATTTTTCATTCATGAGAACTAATTATTGATCACAAAGAAAAGTAGAATATTATAATCAGGAAAATAATTCAAACTTGTTAAGCATTCGTTGAGAAGTAGTGAACTATCAGATACCAAAAGAAAATTAGCTACTAAAATATAACTGAAGATTTGAAGGAGATTCACTTCTAAAACCGAAAATAATTTTGCTCTTCGATGTCTATATCACAACATTAAGTTCCTCTTGAATCATGTCACACATACACTCATGATCAGTTTTACCTATTGTATTCTCATCAATGACATGCTTATAGAACTTGAGCTCCTCAATTTCTCTCCAGTTTTCCCCATAATGGGCAGTCAGAAGGTTTTCAACAGCCCTCCTTTTCTCTAAAGAGATTGAATTCTTTGGTTGGATGAGTTTGGGATGTTTAAGTGCATTTACTCCAGATTTCAACACAGATCTAAACACATCAAGGTCATTTCTGTACGTTTGTTCACCAGACACAAGAATTTTATTTCCCACTCCGTGCTTTATGCAAAAGCGCTTACATTTTGAAATTGAAAAATGCCATGATCCTGGATTTGGTAATGCAATTTTCACACAATTCTTGAAGTCAGCAACACTGGAGTCTCTTCCTATCAATTTCAATTTTGATTGATTCGAAATTATCTCGTGCACTTGTTCAAGCTGTACTATTACTTCCTTTGTTTTCATTTTCCTTTCAATATTTCCAAACACACGGTCTGGAGGAATGTAACTATGACCGGTGACTGGAAAAATCGTTTCAATTCCATCGATATGTAGGGGAAACTTTACGGAAAGCCAAAACATACACATCGCAACCAAAGTAGAATTCTTATTTTGTGCAGCACACCCATCACATACCAATCGAATTTGTTTGTAATGGGACATGTCTAGGGAGTTTAGTGTATCAAACACACATGAGGCTATAGTGTTCGAATCTCGACTGAATTCATTTTATGCCCAACAATAAGAAGTGACAGTGGAACGGTTTAACTCAGATTTACTGTGACCTTTAGCAATGGTAAAATTCTGGACATAAATTTGTCTGCTATAATAGCATGACTGATCTGGAACTTTGTGGAATGGAATATTCTTCTCACAATAAAATGAAAGATGTCTTTCAGGGTGTTAAAAATGCCATACACTTTAACTTGTGAACCCTTTTATCTATAATTAATTCAGTTTTCTTGTTAGGGTCTCTCTCATGTTTTAACTTTTCAGCTAGGCTTAAGCATGTAGAACACACATCAGTTCTCGGTGTACCAAAGCCTACATTGTATTATGTGTTAAAGATTAACCTGAAGCAAGATAGCTTCACAGGGATGTTTTCGGGCTTGGAAGAATAAATTTTCCATAACATTTTGCAGTTCATATTCGCAGGCAGATACCGTCTTTCTGGTCGTCCTCTACAGTAATGTGTCTGTACACGCTTTAGACTGCTGATTAACTTGATGACACAGTCTCTCTTGGGTTCGTATTCTGCCGCCCTCCTGAAGCCGCCTCTCCGGTCTTATACAAAACCTTGCTGATGAAACTGTGCAGTGGCCCGGTGTAATGTTAAGCTCTCTCTATACAGCTTAAGCGTTTTCGTGGACTTACTTGCTGAAGAATGCTGGTTCTGCTTTCTTGCAGAGCCGATGTCTTCTGCTAGGAAGGGGAAATTTTCACTCTCTCGCTCTCCCTCTCTCTCTCTTCTTATTTAAAAATACGCTACTCTTGAAATATCATTAAATGCACCAGAACATATTTATTTCAACTTTGTACGAAAAAAAACTAAACTTTATGACGTAAGCCCACACATTACCGGGCACCCAGAATGAGTTAACTACACATTTGTGAACACAATTAATACATAAGCTTTTATCGTGGCTGACTATCCACGTCCAGTCCACGTAGTTTCAACAGCAGTTCAACGTCTATTGAACAGTCACTATCTCGAGTCACTCCATGTGTTTTTCAACAATACAAAGCTACTTTACTCGTTTTCAGCCGGTCACGGAGCTTCCGGGCCGTATTTGCTTATTCTTGGTAGGTCGCGCTGAACACTTGCCAGCGCCGACGAATTATCTCCCTTCCAGTTTCGCCTGCACAAACAATAAATGGGTGCAGTATCACATGCTCATCAGTACGCCGTGCTTTAAAATAGCGCGTGTTCGAAATGGCTGGAACACAAGTGTCTCCAGACTTTCGTAAAATTCTGGGCGCACTACAACTGTTTAGTGACATTATTTATTCTGAATCGTGTCACTCCCAATACATTCATAAAGGTTGACATGCAGACTGGAACTTTATTTTTCTGTGTGCTTTGTATAAAATATTTCGTCGTTCTAAGCAGCTGCGACTTTGGGTTTTGATTTGATTTGTCTTTTGTAGGTCGACGTCTGATGACATTGCGAATTTCCACATACTTCTATTGAACTGATTCTGATAATGAAAGTTTTTAATATCGTTCACAGAAAGTGTTCACCAATTAAATGCCCCTCCATGGTATTGACATGTCACATACTGGGGCAGCACTGAAGGTTTGTACCTATAATGATAGAATAAACTAAACTGTGAGGTTCTGTTTATTTTTCAAAAATGGACTAAAAATATTGAATTTGCGATTCCTTACTGTTAAGTTCCAAAGAAAGAGTCCTATACATTCTTAGGTGGAGGAACAAATGAAGTGGACTTATTCTACAAGAAAAACGCTAGTGCTGTGCACATAGCATATACCCCACACCAAATGTATCCAAGTGCAATGGATAACTTTGTTAATATTTGGTAAGTAATAGCTCGACGTCTACATAATTTTATGATACGCTTTAATGATTCTGATATAAATTATAGCTTTCAGAGACTGTGGAGAGTTTTAATTTACGTCTTTTCTTTCGTGAGCAGGATCATCTAGGAAATTTGGAAGTGGCGAGTTATTCTACAAGAAGAAAACTATATTGTGGACATAGCATAATCGAAACATAAAATTTATCTACATGCAATGGATATCTGAGCTATTATTAGTTTGTTTTGGTAAGTTATAGCTCGATATTTGAATGTTTTTTGTTATGTTTTTTAAATTTTGATGTAGAATAAGGATTTCGGATTAATTAATATCTTTTCGTCAGTTAGCAGATTGATATGACATGTGTGGTACCGGCGACTTATTCTACAATTGAAACGCTGAGCTGTGCACTAAGCATATCCACCACACCAACTTTGTCTACGTGCAGTGTATAACTACGTTGACATTACTTCGTTTTGGTGAATATTATTTGATGTTTGAATATTTTTGTATTATGCTTCACGATTTCTGATGTAGATTAAAGATTTTGGGTACTTGAGAGTATTACTTTTTTTTTCTTTTATTAGCAGTTTTATATGGGTTGTGTGGAAGCGGAGACTTATTCTACAAGATAAACGGCATGCTGTGCAAATAGCATATTCTCCCCACCAAATTTATCTATGTGCAATGCATAACTGAGGGATAATTATGAAAAATCCGCCTCGATTGCACAAACTACCTGATGTTTACCTAGGTTTCAGCGTTGGTAACCACGCGTTCTTCAGAACAATATAAAGTTCGGTGGAGAGCCTGTGACCATCGTACGTTGGCTGGGGCGAGGCAGCACACACAGGCTCGAGGTAAGTGATATTACTGACTTGGTACATATGCACCGTGTATTTGTAAGAAAAATTTATGGGGTCTTGCCGCTGTAAGTGTTGATTTTAGCCTTGACTGTGCCTATTTAGGCTAGCTGTTTTATATTTGTTCTGAAGAAGGCGTGGTTACCCACGCTGAAACCTAGGTAGTTTGTGCAGTCGAGGCGGATTTTTCATAATTACTTCGATACTTACGATTGCTGACGCGCAGCAATGCTGAAAGTTCATAGATAACTGCGGAATTACTTGTTTCTTTTGGTAACTAACAGCTCGATATTAGAATACTTTTATATTATGATTTTCGAATTCTGATGTAAATTAAAGATTTTGGATACTGTGGAGAGAATTAATTTATGTCATTTCACTCGTTGGCAGGTTCATATGGGACGTGTGCAAGCAGCAAATTATTCCACAAGAAAAACGCTGGTTCTGTGCACATAGCATATTATCACACTTAATGTGTCGAAGTGCAGTGGATAACTTTGTTAATACAAGTGTCTTTTGGTAAGTAATAGATCTATGTTCGCCTATTTTTGTATTGTGCTTTACGAATTCTGATATAAACTAAAGATTTTGGGTGCTGTGGAGAGCATTAATTTCTCTCTTTTCTTTCGTTAACAGGTTCATATGGGATGTAGGGAAGCGGTAATTTATTCTACAACAAAAACGCCATGCGTAGCACAATGTATATTCGCCACACCAAATTTATCTATGTGCGATGCGCAACTTTGTTGATATTACTTTATTTTAGTAAGTAATATCTCGATGTCTGTGAATTTTTATATGGTCCTTTACGATTTCTGATGGAAATTACAGATTTTGGATACTATGGAGAGTAATAATTGACGTCTTTTCTTTGGTTGGCTGGTTCAAATGGGATGTGTGGAAACGGCGACTTATAAAAATGCTATATCTGTGCATATAGCATATTCGCCACACCAAATTTATCTACGTGCAATTGATAACTTTCTTAATATTAGATTCATTTCGTAAGTTATACCTCGATGTTTGCATATTTTTATATTATGCTTTACGAATTCACCCATAATTTAACCGTTTCAGATATTGTGGAGAGTATTATTTTATGTCTTTTCTTTCGTTAGCCACTTAATATGGGATGTGTGGAACCGGCGACATTTTCTACACGAAAAGCGCTATGCCGTGCATATCCTTTAGTGACCACATTATTTCCAGAAGTTGTAGACTTTTTATGAACACTTTATTGCGCTTCCAAGGTAGGAGACGAGATACTGGCAGAAGTAAAGCTGTGAGTACAGGGCGTGAGTCGTGCTTCGGTAGCTCAGTTGGTAGAGCACTTGCCCGCGAAAGGCAAAGGTCCCGAGTTCGAGTCTCGGTCGGGCACACAGTTTTGATCTGCCAGGAAGTTTCAACTGAGTTATTGTTTCTTTTTGTATATTAATATATCGATTATTGAACTTTTTATATTGCTCTTTATGAATTCAGATGAAGTGTAGATATATGGGTAACTGTGGAGAATATTAATTTATGTCTTTTCTTTCATTTTCAGTTTCATATGACATGTGTGGAAGCGGCGACTTACTCTAGAAGGAAAACGCTAGTACTGCGCACATAGTGTATTCCCCACACCAAATTTTTGTTCGTGCAATGTATAAATTTGTTAATTTTACTTTCTTTTGCTAAGTAATAGCTCGATGTTTGAAGATTTTAATATCACAGTTTCCGAATTCTGATGCAAATTAAATATTTTGGATACATTGGAAAGTATTAATTTATATATTTCCTGTAACTCTTCAGGCTTTCCCGGCGATCTAATGACATCTTGGGTTGTCGGGTGTTCTGTCGGATATCAGCGTCGTACTTGCACGATATTTCGGTCACGTAGCGCGGGATCTTCGTCAGGTGCGACCTGAGACTGCTCTTCGAGTGGACCTGGTCCAGTATTTATGCCTATGGCCTTCCCCCTCCACCAACGGCTGCAGGCGCTTCCTCTGTGGTCCGCGCCCATTCCCTGTGACCTGCTGGAGCGTTGCTGCTCCGTTTTCCGTCCGCTGCGGTTCTAGGTGTTCCCACTGCGGTCCGCGCCCACCAAACCCGCTCCTGGGGGTTTCATCTACTGTCTGGTGTACCAGGCGTTCCCCCTGCGGTCCGCGCCCGCTCACCACGACCTGTTGGAGCGTTGCCGCTCCGTTTTTCGTCTGCTGCGGCTCTGGATGTTCCCTCTGCGCTCCGCGCCCACCAGTCCCACTTCTGGGTGGTCCATCTTCGGTCTGGTACTCCTGGCAGTCCGTCAGGGGCTCGTTTACCATCTCCATGTCTCTGGTTCTTCTATTTGTGTAGTGTTGCAGCTGGCCCAGTTGCTCCTTTAACAATTCCAGAGCCGGATCCCAGGCTCTGCTTAGCTGGTACCCTGTGTCACGATTCATAAGATCGTCAGCCATTTTAATCTCAATCGATTCTAACACTGTCTCAAAATCTGGGAGTTTGTGCTAGAATCTTGGTATCCTCAAACTTCATGGCATGATCTAGTTCTAGACAGTGTTCAGCAATGGGTGACTTACTCACCTGTCTTAATCTAGTGTGCCTCTGATGTTCTTTGCACCTGATCTCCACAGTTCTTGTCGTCTGGCCAATGTAGGACATGCCACATTGACAAGGTATATTGTAAATCCCTGGTTTTCGTAACCCCAGGTCGTCTTTGACACTCCCCAGCAGTCCCCCGATCCTGTTGGATGGACAGAAAACACACTTGATATTGTGTTTACGCAGGATCCTACTGATTCTGGCAGAAATAGAGCCAGCATAGGGCAGATATGCCACCTTCCTTGCTTCATCTATACTCCGCGAGCCACCTTACGGTGTGTGGCGGAGGGTACTTATTGTACCACTATCTGATCCCCCCTTCCCTGTTCCATTCACGAATTGTGCGTGGGAAGAACGACTGCTTGTAAGTCTCCGTATTTGCTCTAATTTCTCGGATCTTTTCGTTGTGATCATTACGCGAGATATATGTAGGCGGTAGTAATATGTTGCCCATCTCTTCCCGGAATGTGCTCTCTCGTAATTTTGATAATAAACCTCTCCGTATTGCGTAACGCCTTTCTTGAAGTGTCCGCCACTGGAGCTTGTTCAGCATCTCCGTAACGCTCTCGCGCTGACTAAATGTCCCCATGACGAATCGCGCTGCTTTTCGCTGGATCATGTCCATCTCTTCTATTAATCCAACCTGGTAAGGGTCCCATACTGATGAGCAATACTCAAGAATCGGACGAACAAGCGTTTTGTAAGCTACTTCTTTCGTCGATGAGTCACATTTTCTTAGAATTCTTCCTATGAATCTCAACCTGGCGCCTGCTTTTCCCACTATTTGTTTTATGTGATCATTCCACTTCAGATCGCTCCGGATAGTAACTCCTAAGTATTTTACGGTCGTTACCGCTTCCACTGATTTACCACCTATGGCAT
Source organism: Schistocerca americana (assembly GCF_021461395.2). Taxonomy (NCBI): domain Eukaryota; kingdom Metazoa; phylum Arthropoda; class Insecta; order Orthoptera; family Acrididae; genus Schistocerca; species Schistocerca americana. The sequence continues at coordinate 851,661,523 of NC_060122.1, read as the reverse complement.
AATCGTACTGGAATGGATTTCTGCCCCTATGTATGCGCATTATATTACATTTATCTACGTTTAGGGAAAGCTGCCAGCTGTCGCACCATGCATTAATCCTCTGCAGGTCCTCCTGGAGTACGTACGAGTCTTCTGATGTTGCTACTTTCTTGTAGACAACCGTGTCATCTGCAAATAGCCTCACGGAGCTACCGATGTTGTCAACTAAGTCATTTATGTATATTGTAAACAATAAAGGTCCTATCACGCTTCCCTGCGGTACTCCCGAAATTACCTCTACATCTGCAGATTTTGAACCGTTAAGAATGACATGTTGTGTTCTTTCTTCTAGGAAATCCTGAATCCAATCACAAACCTGGTCCGATATTCCGTAAGCTCGTATTTTTTTCACTAAACGTAAGTGCGGAACCGTATCAAATGCCTTCCTGAAGTCCAGGAATACGGCATCAATCTGCTCGCCAGTGTCTACGGCACTGTGAATTTCTTGGGCAAATAGGGCGAGCTGAGTTTCACATGATCTCTGTTTGCGGAATCCATGTTGGTTATGATGAAGGAGATTTGTATTATCTAAGAACGTCATAATACGAGAACACAAAACATGTTCCATTATTCTACAACAGATTGACGTAAGCGAAATAGGCCTATAATTATTCGCATCTGATTTATGACCCTTCTTGAAAATGGGAACGACCTGCGCTTTCTTCCAGTCGCTAGGTACTTTACGTTCTTCCAGCGATCTACGATAAATTGCTGATAGAAAGGGGGCAAGTTCTTTAGCATAATCACTGTAGAATCTTAAGGGTATCTCGTCTGGTCCGGATGCTTTTCCGCTACTAAGTGATAGCAGTTGTTTTTCAATTCCGATATCGTTTATTTCAATATTTTCCATTTTGGCGTCCGTGCGACGGCTGAAGTCAGGGACCGTGTTACGATTTTCCGCAGTGAAACAGTTTCGGAACACTGAATTCAGTATTTCTGCCTTTCTTCGGTCGTCCTCTGTTTCGGTGCCATCGTGGTCAACGAGTGACTGAATAGGGGATTTAGATCCGCTTACCGATTTTACATATGACCAAAACTTTTTAGGGTTCTTGTTTAGATTGTTTGCCAATGTTTTATGTTCGAATTCGTTGAATGCTTCTCTCATTGCTCTCTTTACGCTCTTTTTCGCTTCGTTCAGCTTTTCCTTATCAGCTATGATTCGACTACTCTTAAACCTATGATGAAGCTTTCTTTGTTTCCGTAGTACCTTTCGTACATGATTGTTATACCACGGTGGATCTTTCCCCTCGCTTTGGACCTTAGTCGGTACGAACTTATCTAAGGCGTACTGGACGATGTTTCTGAATTTTTTCCATTTTTGTTCCACATCCTCTTCCTCAGAAATGAACGTTTGATGGTGGTCACTCAGATATTCTGCGATTTGTGCCCTATCATTCTTGTTAAGCAAATATATTTTCCTTCCTTTCTTGGCATTTCTTATTACACTTGTAGTCATTGATGCAACCACTGACTTATGATCACTGATACCCTCTTCTACATTCACGGAGTCGAAAAGTTCCGGTCTATTTGTTGCTATGAGGTCTAAAACGTTAGCTTCACGAGTTGGTTCTCTAACTATCTGCTCGAAGTAATTCTCGGACAAGGCAGTCAGGATAATGTCACAAGAGTCTCTGTCCCTGGCTCCAGTTCTGATTGTGTGACTATCCCATTCTATACCTGGTAGATTGAAGTCTCCCCCTATTACAATAGTATGATCACGAAACTTCTTCACGACGTTCTGCAGGTTCTCTCTGAGGCGCTCAACTACTACGGTTGCTGATGCAGGTGGTCTATAGAAGCATCCGACTATCATATCTGACCCACCTTTGATACTTAACTTAACCCAGATTATTTCACATTCGCATTCGCTAGTAACTTCACTGGATATTATTGAATTCTTTACTGCTATAAATACTCCTCCACCATTGGCGTTTATCCTATCCTTGCGGTATATATTCCATTCTGTGTCTAGGATTTCGTTACTGTTCACTTCCGGTTTTAACCAACTTTCCGTTCCTAATACTATATGCGCACTATTTCCTTCAATAAGAGATACTAATTCAGGAACCTTGCCCTGGATACTCCTGCAGTTTACCAATATTACGTTAACTTTTCCTGTTTTTGGTCTCTGAGGACGGACGTTCTTTATCAACGATGATAATGTCCTCTCTGGTAAGCCGTCAGGTATTTTATCGTTTCGCCCAAGGGGGGGGGGGGGGGGGGTCCCTCTAACCTAAAAAACCCCCGTGTGCACGCCACACGTACTCTGCTACCCTAGTAGCTGCTTCCGGTGTGTAGTGCACGCCTGACCTGTCTAGGGGGGCCCTACAGTTCTCCACCCAATAACGGAGGTCGATGAATTTGCAACCATTATAGTCGCAGAGTCGTCTGAGCCTCTGGTTTAGACCCTCCACACGGCTCCAAACCAGAGGACCGCGATCGACTCTGGGCACTATGCTGCAGATATTAAGCTCAGCTTGCACTCCGCGTGCGATGCTGGTTGTCTTCACCAAATCAGCCAGCCGCCGGAAGGAACCAAGGATGGCCTCAGAACCCAAGCAGCAGGCGTCATTCGTTCCGACATGTGCTACTATCTGCAGCCGGTCACACCCAGTGCGTTCAATAGCTGCCGGAAGGGCCTCCTCCACATTACGGACGAGACCCCCCCGGCAAGCACACCGAGTGCACACTGGCATTCTTCCCCGACCTGCCCGCTATTTTCCTAAGGGGCTCCATAACCCGCCTAACGTTGGAGCTCCCTATAACTAATAGGCCCGCCCTCTGTGACTGTCGGGACCTTGCCGGAGAATCGGCCACTGGCCCAACAGGCGAGGCATCCTGTGGTGGCTCGGAAACGATGTCATCACCACTAGGAAGCACCCCGTACCTGTTGGAAAGGGGTAAGGCAGCTGCCACGCGGCCAGATCCCACCTTCGCCTTTCGGCCAGGCACGCGCGAGCCCACCACTGTCCGCCATTCACCCTGGAGTGATGGCTGACCGGTAAGATGCTCACTGCCGGAAGACGCAGCGACATCAGGGGTTCCATGTGATTCCAAGGCCACCGAAGTAGGCATAGGTCTCACCACAGTTGACCCAACGCCACTACGAGCCGACGCCTGCGCCTCGAGCTCGATGAGCCTAACAGACAAAGCCTCCACCTGCCCCCGAAGAGTGGCCAATTCTCCTTGCGTCCGCTCACAACAACCACAGTCCCTACACATGACTATGTTTACCCTACTCTATACGGTGACAAATTCCCAAGATAATCTTCTGATGAGCTACTCTGATAATCAAGAAACACTCACTGAAATACGAGACGCGAAAACTACGCTAGGTTTTCCCAGAAAAACTATTTAAAAGCTAAGCGCAGCAAATAAGTACAAAAACGCTTTATACAAACAGTACTCGCTGCTGCTGGTGCTCTCGCTCTGGCTGTCACAAGACAACCTCCGCCGATACATTTTTAACTTCAGCTACTGGCGAGACAAAAGCTACGCAGCCTCCACTAACATCGACGCTTTTCGCCGACTCACAAATATTTGCTGCTACAACACCTTCCTTACTGCAATTGCTACTGTTTGTTAATACCTCTTCAGAACTCTCCACACAATTTGATTTCACAAATTTAATCTTCTCTTTTAACTTCTTTCTGAACCACAGAAGCTTTCCATTCATCACCATTCACACACTCATTCATTACACATTCATAACTTACTTCATTCCCCGCAAATTTCTTCTCATTACTTTTACCTAAATCTCTCACTAACCTGCTTTTATTGATAGAGCCACCTAAAGACCCTTCGTCTTTAACTTTCTCCATACTGCATATTCTTTACCTTTCTCCAAACCTATCAACACATCTACCATTACCATTATCTCCAGTCCTTCCCATCGCCTGTTCAAGTCGCCATTCCCAGACCTGAGATGTGGCGAACATCAGTTTCCCGACAGGTTGTTACGCGGTTGCACTTCGCGCGAGTTTCTCCCGTCAACTCTGTGTTCTTTATTCGGATCCCGTTCACGGAAGTTGTCACTCTTGTTCGTTGTCCGACCATTCTGCTCATTCCAGCTACTATCTCTCTGAGAAGTCCTTTGATTTCTCTCACGGTTATTATTTTGGTGAATATCTGGAATACCATTTTGATAACTGCCACCTGGTTTGCTATGAGATTTGAACTTCAAAGTCCTTTCTAATTTTTCTGAAAATTCTACAAATTCGTCCACCGAATCACATGGACTATGGTCATGATGCCACAGCAAATTTTCGGGTAATCGCCTTTTTAATTTGGTGATTTCAGTTAAAACCCCCAACGGATGTTTCACATGCATAAGCTTGCCAAGTTCGCGCTTGCAAAAATGTCTCATCATCCCGTTATCGCACCTGTAATTCGGCCCATTTAAAAATTCATTTTGGATCTGTGTCTGCTTTGCCTCGCTCCAAAACTTATTCAAAAAACACTTTTCGAACTCTTCGTACAATTCGCATGAATTACATTTAACATTTGCCCAAGGCTATGGGTCTCCATCCAAATGCCGTTTAAAGCATTTTATTTTCGTTTCGTCCGACATACTGTGAACAAAAGCATTCCTACGTGCAGCCAAGAAATTTAGTAGGTAACATCTTCTGTCATCTGTGTAACATTTCACAGATCTGATATTTGTCCAGTCGATATTTATAACCGGCATGGCCTTCTGGAAGGCTAACGAATTTAAATCACATTTTATCTGCTCATTTTCACTAATGACACTGGACTCTATTTTATCTTTAATTTTGCCAACTTCTTTTTCCCCCTCACCTTCACGACTGGAAGTGTAACTAAATGCTAAATTTATATCGCTTTTATGAGCATCTTGCGCTTTTATACAGTCGTTTACCTTGCCCCCAAGTACCATCTGCATCTTATCCATTTTTCCCCAAGATCTTTTTCCACTGATTCGATTTCAGATTTTACTATTACAGCTTGGCCTGTAATTTTCCCCATATCCACTTGGGCACATTTTAATTTACCATCAATTTTGAAGGCTACCCATAATTTTTTCAACTTCCTCTGTCATAGCAGAACGTATTTCAGTTCGCATTGTACCCATATCAGTCAGAATTATATCTGTAATTGTTTGAGTTGTACTGATATTTTTGCCATTGTATTCATATTATATCCCATTGTACTGACACTATTTCCCAATACCTGGATCATTTTAATTAGCTGAGACATCATATCTCCCCGACATTCATTTCTCTTGCCTGAATTCCTGCTAGTTACACTTTTTTGCCATGATTTTACACTAACCGGCTCACTTCCGTTTTCAGGAATTACACATATTAGGCGACTGTTTTATATCCACAAGATCTATAAGTGGAGCTTGAACGCCAGTGTTAAACACTATCTCACTATTTTGCTCAGGCACTTTTCTGACCTGAGATGGTTCCCTCTGGCTCCGATGATGCCGTCGGCGGTAGTGGAAGTCGACGTTGAAGACTGCCCTGGGGTACTCAGAGATGCTGTCGCCAAATTTCTGTTGATCTGCGTCTGCCACTGGAGGAGTCACTTCATTGTCGCATCCTGGCACAGCCTCACTATACCAGAATGAAGTAAGTGCGAATTGCGTAGCGCAATCGGGACGTTAACGACAATGGGTTGGATATAAATTGCTGTCAACCTTTATATCGGAGATGAGAGGGAGAGAATCTCCTTGGTTTGAAGCAAATAAGTTTCCTGAAAATTGGTTACAGAATTGCAATAGGCAGAAAAGTTTAGTTAGTTTCTATCAAGTTTATTCACACATATACTTATGTGAGGTGTTGGACCATAAACCACATAGTAAGATTCAGTCTATTTATTCGGACTTGCTACATTAAAGCTAATTGCCGGTACGTATAAGAGACAAGTACAAAACAATCACTTGTTCTTGGTTAGCACTGAAATCTCTCTAAGTAATTGAGACAAAGACTTACAGCTTCTGTTCAACACTATTCCAATGAAACTCTAAAAAGCTTACTTGACCTGCAGTTCCTGAGTGTCCACCAGTGTCTATCACCATTTTCTCGTAGTTGAAGTCTCTATCAGCTGTATCGGCTACTATGGGCCTACTCGGCCCCGCTGGCGTCTCGCTGCAGAATCTCGAAACTGCTAGCTCTGGCTCTGAATCTGCATCTGAGTCTCTGCCTCTAGCTATTCCGCTGCCAGCCTTTTATTTCGTTTCTCATGTACTTGGGTGCACACGAGTTAATTTGTTTTACACGACCCTTTCATTTGTAAGTGATCGGCTTGCGCAAGAATGCCTTCGGTTCCACACAACAACTTCGTTTCTAGCTGCACACAGCTTAATTTGGTTCCACACGACACTCTTCCGCACGTGACTGACTCTCTCTCTCTCTCTCTCTTGCTGTATTATCACCCTGGTGTTTGCGTCTTCCTTTGATTCGTGTTGCTTCCTCTGGCAGGAAGTCAAACACTAAGTTATTTGATCCACAAGCCATACTTGGCAGCCCCCGCCGCTTATGTAGTCCCTACGTCCTGGTGGACTATTTTTCTTAATGTCGGCTGGATATTTGCCTATGAAGCCTGGACTCTTATTATGGTCACAAAAGCAAGAATCAAAATTAAAATTTTCTACGGTAACAATACGATGTAACTGTAGTCGCCGCCAGTTACCGCGTGTTCCAACCATCTCCGATACCGCTGCCCATTAAATGTGCTAACCACTACTGTTCCCTGAACTCAACTTACTTCGACACTCAGCCCACACGCAGATTGCGTTTAACATGGTAGATTAGGACCTCTGTCAATGGTATGTGTTAATTGTGAAAATTACTGCGTAATTTCACTATTCCCAGAAACCTACTAGCGGAAAAAAATCGATCTCACACTGTGTTTCGTGAGAGGTTCACCCTGCAGAAAACTCTACTGGTTTTGCAAACGTTTTTACGCTCCGCATACTATGCTGAATAACAGAGGGCAAAGGAAATACCACTTTGCATGACACAAATCCTAGACGAGCCCCCAATTGCGAATTTCAAATAATAAATGAAATGGTGCCCCTCAACTACGCACCTCTGATTCGGAGCTGAAATATTGAAAGTTTTGGCTGGTTTCATTGTCTACGGGCTGGGATACGTAGTTGCCGCATTACAAGCCAAATATTGCTGAGTCTACAGTATACAATATGAATATACATAAGAATAGAATAGTCGAAGGTTCCTATCACTCGGCAAATGCGAATTTTGAACGTAACGTAAACATTTATACATGCAATTAAATAAATTTTGCAGGTGCTATTTGAGCCACTTTAAATGATGATTACGATAGCAGAAGTACCTTTAAGAATGCCCTTTATTGGCATTTATTGGTGTTGATGATACAGCAATTAAATAAAGTATAAGTTGAATAACAGGTAAAACAATAGATTCCTCCCTCACATAATTAGTTACGAGCAACAACATAGCTCGCCAGATAAGCGCATACAACGTCTTCACTGCAGAAGCCACGGAAATCTCACAAGTGCACAAGTTGGCACTACGAGATGTTTCTATGTCTTGTAAGCATGCACAGAAAGCTCTACTCTCCAAGTCCTTCCCGCGACTGTGCGTCTGTCGCGCCATATCCCCCCACTTCCATACAGTCTCCCCATCAACGAGCCCTGTGATTGGCTAGAGCGCTCCCGCCATTTCTGCAAGCCAACGCACACTCACCAACATAATGAAACACATTCGAGATACTGGATTTACATTTAAGTAACTTGAAATTAATTGAATACTCCTATGGCTGGACTATAAACACGCTGTAACACACATTTTTTAATACATAAACAAATTAAATAAACATACATCAAACGAATAGAACAGAAGTAAGCCAGTAGCATAATGTCGCTGTGCCTTCTAAAACACATAAAATAATTGACCAATTTCATCATGCATAGTATATATCGGATATAAACAAAGCCATAGACGAATAAATATATTTATAAGCGTGCTGCTACCGTTTTTTCGTGTAACTGTGGAGTACTCATGGCCTGACGCAATCGATAGTAATCGACCACTTTGACCTATTTGCACTATTGAAGTTACATGCTTGTAATTTATACCAGTTTAGGTTAACACTTTCGAAAGACTCATGCATCGAGAAGATTGGATAAACAGTGTAGATTTTGGAAATTAGTTGCAGAGTAATTATAACAATGGTAATGTACATGTTTATTTTTAAGGTATCGTGATTCCTCTATCTATTATTAATTTCTACATGAGCTGTGTAACGTATGCCATTATTGTTTCACAAAGTAAGCTATCTTTGGCAGTCAGCAATATACAAATCTCCTTCATCGACACAAAGCCCATTCCGCGACACAGCGTCAACATGGAATTCCCAGCCACACGGTCGGCCTGGACCCCGCGCTGGGGCCGCCCCCCTTGCTCCGGCCGATGTACAGCAGCACCGCGTGGTCGCTGACGAGCCGCGACTTGCCCAGTGGCCCGTGTGACGCCGCCAACTCCGAACTTTGAGTATTTCCAGGGCGCCACAACACGCCTGTTACGTCACAGTGGCGACATATTCTACAAGAAAATCTCCAGTGCTGTGCACATAGCATATCCGCCACAACGAATTTACCTGCGTGCAGTGGATAAGTGAGTTAATATTTCTTTCTTTTGGTAAGTAATTGGTCGGTGTTTGAATATTTTACAATTATACTTTACGAATTGAGATGAAAATTACAGCTCGTGGTTTAAATATTTGATATTATGCTCTATGGGTTGATACGAAAATCTTATATTTTGTACTCACTGAATAGTAATAAATTATGTCTTATCTTCCGTTAACAGGGCGATTCGGAATGTGGGGAGTGGGTGTTAATTTCTAGCAGACAATAGCTAGTGCTGTGCACATAGAATATTCCCCAAACGAAATATATCAGCGTGCAATGGATATCTGACTGAATTTTTCTTTCTTTTGGGAAGTCTTTGCTCGATGTTTGAATATGTGATTTTATGCATTACGCATTGAGGTGTGAATTATAGATTTCGGAAACTCTGAAGGGTAACAGTTTATAACCTATGCTTCGTTTGCAGGTTTACATCGGATGTGTGGAAGCAGGGACATATTGTACCAAAAATTGCTAGTGCTAAGCACGTAGCATATTCCCCTCTCCAAATTCGTCACTGTGCAATGGATAACTAAGTGACTATTTCTTTCTTTGGTATGTATTGACTCGTTGAATGAATATTTGATGTTATGTTCTACGTATTCAGATGAAAATTATAGATTTCGGAAACTCTGCTAGTGGTTAAAAATGGCTGTGAGCACTATGGGACTTAACATCTCAGATCATCAGTCCCCTAGAACTTAGAACCACTTAAACCTAACTAACCTAAGGACATCACACACACCCATGCCCGAAGCAGGTTTCGAACCTGCGACCGTAGTGGTCGCGCGGTTCCATACTGAAGCCCCTAGAACCGCTCGGCCACACCGGCCGGCTGAAACTCTGCTAGTACTTATTTATCTTTTTTTTCTTTCGTTAGCAAGTTCATATGGAATGTTTCGAGGCAGCGAGATATTCTACCAGTAAATAGCTTCTGCTATGCTATTACATATTCCCCACACGAAATTCATCACCGTGCAATGGCTAACTGAGTGAATATGTCTTTCTTTTCGAAAGTAGTAGCTCGCTGTTTGAATATTTAATATTATGCTTCATGCATTTATACGAAAATTAGTTACAGATTAGTGTATCACTGAATAGCACTAATTACGTGTTTTCTTCGTTAGCAAAACCATACGGGATGTAAGGGGGTGGCGACATGTTCCACGAGAAAGATGTATTGTGCACATAGCAGATTCCCCACGCCAAATTAATCACCGTGCCATTCATAATTGAGTGAATATTTCTTTCTTTTGGTAAGTAATATCTCGATGTTTGAATCTTTGATATTATATTATGCTTTCCGAATTCAAATGAAAATTACAGATTTTGCCAACTCTCAAGGGTACTAATTTATGTCTTTTCTTCCGTTAGCTGGTTCATTTCGGATGTGTGGAAGCGGCGACATTTACTACCAGAAAATCGCTAGTGCTGTGCACATACACTATTTGATCAAATGTATCGGGACACCCCCAAAAACATACGTTTTTCATATTATTTGAATTGTTTTGCCACGTACTGCCATGTACTCCATATCAGGAACGTCAGTAGTCATTAGACATCGTCAGAGAGTAAAATGGGTGTTCTGCAGAATTCACGGACTTCTAATGTCGTAAGGGGATTGGGTGTCACTTTTGTCATACGTCTGTATTCGAAATTTCCTCTCTCCTAAACATCCCTGGGTCAACTGTTTCCGATGTCGTAGTGAATTGGAAACGTGAAGGGACGCGTACAGCACAGAAGTGTACAGGCCGACCTCGTCTTTTGACTAACAGAGACTGCCGACAGTTGAAGAGGCTCGTAATGTGTAATAGGCAGACATGTATCCAGACCATCACATAGGAATTCCAAACTACATCTGGATCCATTGCAAGTACTATGATAGTTAGGCGGGAGGTGAGAAAACTTGGATTTGATGGTCGTGTGGCTGCTCATAAGCAGCGCATCACGCAGGTAAAGGCCAAACGACACTTCGTTTGGTGTAAGAAGCGTAAACATTGGACGATTGAACAGTGGAAAAACGTCGTTTGGAGTAACGAATCACGGTACACAATGTGGCGGTCCGATGGCAGGGTGTGGGTATGGCGAATGCCCTGTGAATGTCCTCTGACAGCGTAGGTAGTGCCAACAGTAAAATTGTGAGGCAGTGGTGTTATGGTGTGGCCGTGTTGTTCATGGAGGGGGCTTGCACCCCTTGTTGTTTTGCGTGACACTATCACGGAACAGGGCTACACAGGTGTTTTAAGAACCTACTTGCTTCCCACTGTTAAAGAGCAATTCGGGGATGGCGATTGCAACTTTCAATACTACCGAGCACCTGTTAATAATGCACGGCCTGTGGTCCAGTCGTCACACGACAGTGACATCCCCGTAATGGACTGGCCGCCATAGAGTCCTGACCTGAATCCTATACAACACGATCGGGATGTTTTGGAACGCCGACTTCGTGCTACGCCTCACCGAACGACATCGATACCTCTCCTCAGTGCAGCACTCCGTGAAGAATGGGCTGCCATTCCCCAGAAACCTTCCAGCAACCTATTGAACGTATGCTTGAGGGAGTGGAAGTTTGGGATAACATCATATTGAATTCCAGCATTACCGATGGAGGGCGCTATGAACTGGTAAGTCATTTTCAGTCAGGTGTCCGGATACTTTTGATCCCATATTGTAGCATACTCCCTACACCAAAACCAACACCGTTCAGTGGATAAATAAGTGAATATTTCTTTCCTTTGGTAAGTAATAACTCGTTGTTTGAATATTTGATATTATGCTCTATGATGAAAATTACAGATTTCGGAAACCACATTGTTCTAATTTCTTTCTTTTCTTTCTTCAGCAGGTCCATATGGGATGCGTGGAAGCGTCGACATATTCTACCAGAAAACAGCTGCTGGTGTTCAAATAGCATATTCCCCATACCAAATTTATCACCGTGCAACGGCTAACTGGCTTCCTGGCAGATTAAAACTGTGTCAGATGGTAGAGCACTTGCCCGCGAAAGGCAAAGGTCCCGAGTTCGAGTCTCGGTCTGGCACACAGTTTTAATCTGCCAGGAAGTTTCATATCGGCGCACACTCCGCTGCAGAGTGAAAATCTCGTTCTGGAAACATTCCCCAGGCTGTGGCTAAGCCATGTCTCCACAATATCCTTTCTTTCAGGAGTGCTAGTTCTGCAAGCTTCGCAGGAGAGTTTCTGTAAAGTTTGGAAGGTAGGAGACGAGGTACTGACGGAAGTAAAGCTGTGAGGACGGGGCGTCAGTCGTGCTTGGGTAGCCCACGTGGTAGAGAGCACTTGCCCGCGAAAGGCAAAGGTCCCGAGTTCGAGTCTCGGTCCGCCACATAGTTTTAATCTGCCAGGAAGTTTCATTTTGTTAAACATGGTTTTAACAGTATTTGCAATAAGTCATTCGTACCAAATTGAACACTGCTGTTATGGGAAGCCGTCTGAGGTGCTGCTTGTACCTCATAATGACGTACAGAACTTGAATTTACTGTCTCTGAAAAGATTTGTCGTGATGTTTCACTGTGCTGTGATACTTCACCATTTGTTAATTCGGCAGTGCTTTCTGCATTGCCACTGAGGTCATCCGTTACATTCTTTCACCCTTGTAGTGAGGCAGTAGAAACTAGTGTCTCATTTTCTGTGCGCACATTTTCCGCTTCAGTCTCTGAAGGCTGCGAATGTTCTGGAGAGTTATCTCGTCATTAATTGTGTCTATCTCATTACAAAATCACTTACGAAACAGAGATAATGATTTCTGCTAACGCAAGATAAATTGTCTGCCACGCAAAAAATGGTATTATAACTCTTACTCCTCGACAATGAGTCGTGAAATATGTCACACGCAATTCTTGTAGTTAACGTAGACGGACAATAATACACAATTACCGCTGAAAAAGAAAGTTATTTTTAATTAGTAGCCGCGCGGGATTAGCCGAGCGGTCTCAGGCGCTGCAGTCATAGACTGCGCGGCGGGTCCCGGCGAAGGTTCGAGTCCTCCCTCGGGCATGGGTGTGTGTGTTTGTCCTTAGAGTAATTTAGGTTAAGTAGTGTGTAAGTTTAGGGACTGATGACCATAGCAGTTAACTCCCATAAGATTTCACACACATTTTTTTTTCAATTAGTAACAAGACAGCGCAGATTGTATCACGGTGTGTGTAATATTGATCTTACTGCCTTTTTATAGTTCCCAATGGTATCGTCTAGCAATAGAGTTCGCCATATGTAACATATATGCAACCAATATGTAACATAGCTACAACCCATATACCTATGTTCGTCTGTGAAACTGGACTCGATAAGCAACCGGAGCTATTAGTAAACGGAACCTGCATAACACTGTTTGCATGTTGTATGAGTGTCAGTTTCACTGTCATTTAAGCCCTCAACAGATCATTACACGAAAAACTTAAAACTAACATTTAGATAAGCTATCTGACTGCGTATTTGAATATGAAAAACTACAGGAACAAACGAACCTGTAACAATGAATACCTAAGCTACCTGACTGCGTATTTGAATAAGAATTCACAAGTCATACAGAATCTGACTTATGCAGCGGAATTTACTGGATTAGAGAACATGACATCTTGTGGTGTGTCAGTGTCTCTGTTTTGGCCCTAAGTTTTGCACTCACCTCTTTAGATGACTGCCTTTTTCCATGTGGTTTTCAGCAATTCGCAACAGCAGAGTCTAAACCGGATTATGAATTTAATAATTTAATAAAAAGGAGTTTGCTTGGGTGCTGTTAATTGTTAAATAGCTTGTGAGAAGAAATTCATAAATTAGGTCGATATGAAACTCAGAACCACATAACCCATAACCAATAATAGACAATGACAATTACAATGACATAGATATCAATAATGGCAGAGTGCTAGATTAACAAATTATTTCAGTTTCAGAGTTACATTAACATTTAATAATCACAGTATTTATTTATTAATTAGATGAGTAGAATAATTATTATAATTTGGAGGATAAGAAGGCATCTTTAACTGACAATCAAAACACGGGATTACTGCAAACTCGGACTAACATTCACGAGCCTAGCCCTGTAGTTGCTTTTGTGCTATGCTTGCGAATTTGACCTTGAATTCCATCTTCAAGCCTAGTTAAGCCATCGAAATCTCTTCTGGGTATATAAATGAAATTTGGCCTTGAGTGTGGTAAGATCTGCCACCACCGACGTGACGGCAGCCTGACACGTCTTCTGTCTCTGAACGCTCGACCGACAATACTACTTCCACTCTAGCCGACAGACCTCCGTCTCACAACGATGCTTCGAATCGCGCACGCGTGTTTCGCCCTCACATTGTTACTATCGTTATCTGAGTGCTTATTTAGTTCCAATTTTACACAATGCAAAGAATAGCGTTAAGTTGGCTATATTTTTTTCAACGTAGTGGAGAGTTCTGACACACTCCTTACGAGCTTCATACGGCATGTGTCAAAGCGGGGATATATTCTACCGGCTAATCCCTTGTCTGTGCGCAAAGCATATTACCCACACCAAATTTAGCTTCGCAGTGGGGGGAACTGAGTGTACGTTTCTATCTTTTCGTAAGCAGTAGTTCCTACTTTGAATTTTTCATATTATGTTTTACGCATTCAGATGAAAATTACAGATTTGAAAAACACTGCATAGGACTGATTTATGTCTTTTCTTTCGTTAGCAGGTTCATATGGTATGTGTGGAAGCGGCGACATATTCTACAAGAAAATCGCTAGTGCTGTGCACATAGCATATTCGCCACACCAAATTTATTACCGTGCAATGGATAACTGAGTGAATACTTTTTTCGTTTGGTAAGTATTAGTTCGATGTCTGAATTTTTTATATTATGCTTTTCGTGTTCAGATGAAAATTACAAGTTTAGCTACTCTACATAGTACTAATTTATGTCTTTTCTTTCATTAGCCAGCTCACATGGCATGTGTTAAAGAGTCGATGTACTCTACCAGTGAATCCCTTCTCTGTGCACAAAGGATATTCCCAACACGAAATTTAACTTCGCAGTTTAGGGGACTGAGTCTATATGTACTTTTGTTGGTAAGTAATACCTCGTTCTTCGAATATTTGATATTACTCATTGTGCATTCAGATGAATATTGCAGATTTTGATACTCTGCATAGTAGCCCTGGGAGCTGTCATCCACCAGAAACGATCCCTTTGCGGTACGGCCTACCTCCACTCGGGAAGTCCTCGTCCACTCAAGTGACTGACAGCTTGGCCAGTCACTGTCAGTGTCAGTCTAGCTTTCGGAGTGTTCAGCTCGTTCGCTTTGTGTTTCTGTCTGCTTATGCGTTCGATACATAACTGTCAACAACTACCCTCTGTAAAACATCCCACTATGATGGTTACTCGTCCATCGTAAAGAGAACCAAAGTAGATAGGACTGTGAGATGGCGCTGTACGAAACATAGAACAAAATATTGCCGAGGCATTATTAAGATCAAAGACTGTATCGTGCTTAGTTCAAACGACAGCAATGTGGGCACCGGGTGACGCTCGCTTAGACGTAAAGAAGACGTTGAATCTAGCGAGGACGAGATCACGAAAGGAAGAGACTTAACTTTCTAAAATTTATACCCAAGAGTTAGGAGACTTGCACAATCGAGGGTATGATTCTGCCAGAGCAGCAAGCAATTAAGAGGATGCACGGGGGCAAATCACACGACAATCAGAAGGAGCCAGAAACACGGCAAGAAGTTGATCTTCAAGCAGAGTTACTAACCATGAATGACGGCAGCAGTTTTCTCTACAGTGATGACAGCTTTGGAGATAGGATCATATTTTTTTAGCGGAAAGCAGGAAGAGAATCTCTAAACACTAAACAAGACTTTTTTATGGATGGGACCTTCAAATGCTGTAGCAAGCAATTTTCACAAATATATACTATCCAAGCAGACTTTGGAAGCTCAAACTACGAAAGAAACATCTGTCTGCTGGCTTTTGCGTTGTTGTTGTTGTTGTTGTTGTTGTTGTGGTCATCAGTCAAGAGAATGGTTTGATGCAGCTCTCCATGCTACCCTATCCTGTGCAAGCTTCTTCATCTCCCACTACTTACTGCAATCTGCATCCTTCTGAATCTTCTTAGTGTATTCATCTCTTGGCCTCCCTCTACGATTTTGGCCCTTCAACGCTAAATTTGTGATCCCTTCATGCCTCAGATGAAGTCCTACTAACCGGTCCCTTCTTTTTGTCAAGTTGTGCCACAAACTCCTCTTCTCCCCAATTCTATTCAATACTTCATCATTAGTTATGTGATCTACCCATCTAATCTTCAGCATTCTTCTGTAGCACCACATTTCTAAAGCTTCTATTCTCTTATTGTCCAAACTATTTATCGTCCATGTTTCACTTCCATACATGGCTACACTCCATACAAATACTTTCAGAAACGACTTCCTGACACTTAAATCAATACTCGATGTTAACAAATTTCTCTTCTTCAGAAACGCTTTCCTTGCCATTGCCAGTCTACATTTTATATCCTCTCTACTTCAACCATCATCAGTTATTTTGCTCCCCAAATAGCAAAACTCCTTTACTACTTTAAGTGTCTTATTTCCTAATGTAACTCCCTCAGCATCACCCGACTTAATTCGACTGCATTCCATTATCCTTGTTTTGCTTTTGTTGATGCTCATCTTATATCCTCCTTTCAAGACCCTGTCCATTCCGTTCAACTGCTCTTCCAAGTCCTTTCCTGTCTCTGACAGAATTACAATGTCATCGGCGAACCTCAAAGTTTTTATTTCTTCTCCATGGATTTTAATACCTACTCCGAATTTTTCTTTTGTTTCCTTTACTGCTTGCTCAATATACAGATTGAATAACATCGGGGACAGGCTACAACCCTGTCTCACTCCCTTCCCAACCACTGCTTCCCTTTCATGTCCGTCGACTCTTATAACTGCCGTCTGGTTTCTGTACAAATTGTAAATAGCCTTTCGCTCCCTGTATTTTACCCCTGCCACCTTCAGAATTTGAGAGAGAGTATTCCAGTCAACATTGTCAAAAGCTTTCTCTAAGTCTACAAATTCAAGATACGTAGGTTTGCCTTTCCTTGATCTATTTTCTAAGATAAGTCGTAAGGTCAGTATAGCCTCACGTGTTCCGATATTTCTACGGAATCCAAACTGATCTTCCCCGAGGTCGGCTTCTACCAGTTTTTCCATTCATCTGTAAAGAATTAGTGTTAGCATTTTGCAGCTGTGACTTATTAAACTGATAGTTCGGTAACTTTCACATCTGTCTACACCTTCTTTCTTTGGGATTGGAATTATTATATTCTTCTTGAAGTCTGAGGGTATTTCGCCTGTCTCATGCATCTTGCTCACCAGATGGTAGAGTTTTATCAGGACTGGCTCTCCCACGGCTGTCAGTAGTTCTAATGGAATGTTGTCTACACCTGGGGCCTTGTTTCGACTCAGGTCTTTCAGAGCTCTGTCAAACTCTTCACGCAGTATCATATCTCCCATTTCATCTTCATCTACATCCTCTTCCATTTCCATAATATTGTCCTCAAGTACATCGCCCTTGTATATACCCTCTATATACTCCTTCCACCTTTCTGCTTTCCCTTCTTTGCTTAGAACCGGGTTTCCATCTGAGCTCTTGATATTCATACAAGTGGATCTCTTTTCTCCAAAAGTCTCTTTAATTTTCCTGTAGGCAGTATCTATCTTACCCCTAGCGAGATAAGCCTCTACATCCTTACATTTGTCCTCTAGCCGTCCCTGCTTAGCCATTTTGCACTTCCTGTCGATCTCATTTTTGAGACGTTTGTATTCCTTTTTGCATGCTTCATTTACTGCATTTTTATTTTTTCTCCTTTCATCAATTAAATTCAATATTTCTTCTGTTACCCAAGGATTTCTACTAGCCCATGTCTTTTTACCTACTTGATCCTCTGCCGCCTTCACTACTTCATCCCTCAGAGCTACCCACTCTTCTTCTACTATATTTCTTTCCCCCATTTCTGTCAACTGTTCCCTTATGCTCTCCCTGAAACTCTGTACAACCTCTGGTTCTGTCAGTTTATCCAGGTCCCATCTCCTTAAATTCCCACCTTTTTGTAGTTTCTTTAGTTTTAATCTACAGTTCATAACCAATAGATTGTGGTCAGAGTCCACATCTCCCCCTGGAAATGTGTTACAATTTAAAACCTGGTTCCAAAATCTCTGTCTTACCATTATATAATCTATCTGATACTTTCTAGTCTCCAGGATTCTTCCATGCATACAACCTTCTTTCATGATTCTTTAACCAAGTGTTAGTTATGATTATGTTGTGCTCTGTGCAAAATTCGACCAGGCGGCTTCCTCTTTCATTTCTGTCCCCCAATCCATATTCACCTACTATGTTCCCTTCTCTCCCTTTTCCTACGCTCGAATTCCAGTCACCCATGACTATTAAATTTTCGTCTCCCTTCACTACCTGAATAATTTCTTTTATCTCATCATACATTTCTTCAATTTCTTCGTCATCTGCAGAGCTAGTTGGCATATAAACTTGTACTACTGTAGTAGGTGTGGGCTTCGTATCTATCTTGGCCACAATAATGCGTTCACTATGCTGTTTGTAGTAGCTTACCCGCATTCCTATTTTCCTATTCATTATTAAACCTACTCCTGCATTACCCCTATTTGATTTTGTGTTTATAATCCTGTAGTCACCCGACCAGAAGTCTTGTTCCTCCTGCCGCCGAACTTCACTATTTCCCACTATATCTAACTTTAACCTATCCATTTCCCTTTTTAAATTTTCTAACCTAGTTGCCTGATTAAGGGATCTGACTTTCCACACTCCGATCCCTAGAACGCCAGTTTTCTTTCTCCTGATAGTGACGCCCTCTTGAGTAGTCCCTGCCCGGAGATCCGAATGGAGGACTATTTTACCTCCGGAATATTTTACCCAAGAGGAAGCCATCATCAGTTAATCATACAGTAAAGCTGCATGCCCTTAGGAAAAATTACGGCTGTAGTTTCCCCTTGCTTTCAGCCATTCGCAGTGCCAGCACAGCAAGGTCGTTTTGGTTAGTGTTACAAGGCCAGATCAGTCAATCATCCAGACTGTTGCCCCTGCAACTACTGAAAAGGCTGCTGCCCCTCTTCAGGAACCACACGTTTGTCTGGCCTCTCAACAGATACCCCTCCGTTGTGGTTGGACCTACGGTACGGCCATCTGTATCGCTTAGGCACGCAAGCCTCCCCACCGACGGCAAGGTTCATGGTTCAAGGGGGGGGGGGGGGGGGGGGGGGGTTTGCATCTTTTTCGCAATATTGTGGATGATGTACCAGAATGGAAACCTAATAATGCCATCGTTGATTTCGAATCAGATGGGATTTCTGCGCTAAAAGTTGGAATCCTGTCAGTCCTAGTCCATGCCTGCCATTTCTACATGAAGAAATCTGTCTGGAGGAAAGTGCAAGACTTTGAACTTGCTTGCGAATACAGAGAAAACGAAGAAGTAAGGCTGCAAATTCGCATGCTTGCAGTTCTGGCGTTCCTTTGACCTGAATATGTCTGCGATGGTTGACTCGCGATACATTCGCAAGCACCGGATATCGTCAAACATTCTCAATTTTTTTACTATTTTGTAGATAGATGGTTGGAAAATGACGAAACCCCGATCAGTATTTGGAACTGCTGCAGACCGCGCCATTGTACCACCAACGCTGTAGAAGGTTGGCACAACAAAATTAATAATCTTCTCGGAAAATCGAGTCCTAAAATCAAGACGCGATCGAGTTTATGAAGACAGAAGCTGAGAACTCGGCATGTGCATTAATGAAGTCAGAATTAAGTGTGGAAGGCAAGTTTTCGGCTAGTGGGGATTGATACAGAGGTCTAATATTCCTTTTTCAAGAGCTGAAAAAAATATATTTTTAAAAGTTTACACCAGAGATGACAATTATTTAGTGCTGGCTAACAAGTCTCGAGCTTTGCCTATTTCCGGTTGCCACCTGTTACAGAGAATAAAATTTGTAATGAGTCGATGCGACAAATGAGGATTATTAATGTAGTCTATCAGTAATAGCATGGTTCATATGGTAACTAATTACGTATTTGTATTTAGGACGTGTCTGGTGTGGAAAGTTCTATTTATGTCATAACACTTACATGTATCTCAGATCTGCGTTAAAATATGACACAATTGTAGTTACAGCTTACTGCATTATGTCAACATATCTGCATAATATATATTTTCCTTAATTGTTGTGTCTTCATTACCCAGCATAATGTGAGTCACGTGACAACAATGTATTATATACAATGGAGAAGTTCCTTAATCAACTACACTGTGTGTCACGCTGGCTTATTTATCGTAAATATTATCACAATTTTGACAGATCTTGATGCAACGAATTTTATTATGTCTTATATAATCTTTGGTACATTCAATTTACTTCGCGATTGTATGAAGAACAATGACTATATCCATTGTAACACAGTGTTTCATCATATCACAGTTGTACAATGAATTTTCATTTCCTTTGAGCACTGTTTGTGTTCTGGCGTAACCACAGACACCGGAACGAAGAGGCACAGCGCAAGAGCAGAGAAGGCGGCGAGGAAACGGCGGCCAATGGTGCGCGGGGCTGGAGGCCGCCCCCCACCCCCTCCCATTTCGACGCTGTAGCCAACCTCGGTCGCTCAAAGCGCTACGCTGTCAGACTGTCGTGATTCGCATCAAGTGTTCTCTCGGACTCTGTGTACAGCAAAAACTGTACTGTTTTCATGTCGCCTCTCGCTAGTGACATTCGCTGTAGTGAAGTTAAGTATTGGCAATTTGCTTTCTAGAAATAAAACTGCTAACGTTACTTGCTTGAATTGTTGCAAGCATTCCGAGAACGCAACATCCCTTAGGCACCCTATTAGCGACGAGTGGGCAAGACCCCACAGTTTGAAAGCAAAGACATTGTTTGATTTGTATTCCAATGAAATCTACACACAATAGTATTCTGCTGTTATAATTCTCACTGTATAGATTGCAATTCATATGCTGTTTAAGGTACTCTTGAAGGTTTCTATGAATCGTTTGTAGTCACGTATTTGATGATTAATGCATGCTGGAGTTTCTTTCATGTGCTGATTAAGTTGCTATGGAAATTTTCTTTGATTTTTCTGGTGCGCGATTCTGTTTGTCGATTTAACATTTGTTCTGGGAGCTTAGTCCTGTGAATGTAGATTTGTACAGATATTTGTTCTAGCGTGTCAATAAACTAGCCTTCCTTGACGTCTCTAAAGTAGTGACATTTCTCTAGATATTTTCAATAGATTGTGTATTAAATTGAAAGATTATTTTCGCTTCTGTTTATGCATATCTCGTTTTAAGGGAACCTGGAGTTCAACGGGATGCATATCTAAACCTCGCTTTCATCGTATGTCGCTCTTGATCTACAATGCGAAGGAAGCTGCGGTTTTGTACCAACATTGAAAGACATTAACTAAAGCTGTACAAGGAAAGCTATTTAGTTATCTCTTATAGTTTAAGAAATACTGTTGTTGTTGTTGTTGTTGTTGTTGTTGTGGTCTTCAGTCCTGAGACTGGTTTGATGCAGCTCTCCATGCTACTCTATCCTGTGCAAGCTTTTTCATCTCCCAGTACCTACTGCAACCTACATCCTTCTGAATCTGCTTAAATTTTCTAACCTACCTGCCCGATTAAGGGATCTGACATTCCACGCTCCGATCCGTAGAACGCCAGTTTTCTTTCTCCTGATAACGACATCCTCTTGAGTAGTCCCCGCCCGGAGATCCGAATGGGGGACTATTTTACCTCCGGAATATTTTACCCAAGAGGACGCCATCATCATGTAATCATACAGTAAAGCTGCATGCCCTCGGGAAAAATTACGGCTGTAGTTTCCCCTTGCTTTCAGCCGTTCGCAGTACCAGCACAGCAAGGCCGTTTTGGTTATTGTTACAAGGCCGGATCAGTCAATAATCCAGACTGTTGCCCTTGCAACTACTCAAAAGGCTGCTGCCCCTCTTCAGGAACCACACGTTTGTCTGGCCTCTCAACAGATACCCCTCTGTTGTGGTTGCACCTACGGTACGGCTATCTGCATCGCTGAGGCACGCAAGCCTCCCCACCAATGGCAAGGTCCATGGTTCATGGGGCGGGGGGGGGGGTAAGAAATACTATATTCTGTGTAATAGATGGTTCACTTTGGAGAAATTTGGTGAGTACAGCTGAAATCATTGTGAAGATATATGTACCTAACGTGCTGAAAATGTAGTTTTGGGAAAATGAGAAAAGATTGTTCTCAGTGTTTTTAACTCACCGTATGCCTCTTCCAGAAAATTCCAGCAACATTATTCTTGCCAGCTGCTTCTTCATCCTCTTTAGACATTTTCAGGAATCTTTTCCTTACTCTGGACCGTTAGTACTGACTTTCGGAACCCTTTCAGCTTCAACTACTTGCTGACAATATTTGGCATTCAACACAGCTATCATATTATTTCCTGGTTGGATGTCTAATTTGTCTTTTAGTTTTGTCTTGATACTTATAGCATCACTCTAACAGATGACAGAATCCATTACACCTGAGTACTATCAATCGAACAAACATTGTGTTTGCTACTCTTTGCAACATGCAGTTGTTGAAACTCTCATTAGGGTTTGGTGTACGGTCACATAGACATCTGCTAAGTAATTTTGTACCTGCACGGTCCCTGTATATTGGCTTTATAGTTTCCATGATTGTGGCAGGAAAGAAATGTTTATCGTGATATTCCTTGTCGGTCGCATGAGCGTGGCTGGTTCGCAGACATTTGTTCAACGGGCGTTTAAGACCACATCAACAATAGAAAATTAGATAAAAGTACATTTTCTGAAACGGAAGAAACTTGTCTTTCAGATCGTGGCAAAAATATGTTATCGAATATTTTAGTCATTTCACTTCCAGGTCCCCTTAAACGTCCGTCTGTCCAAAGTACGTTTTATTACATACGTTTTTTTAACTGCCACAATAGTTATATCGTCATGTTTTGGCTACTTTATACATGACGTGGGTGTCGAGTGTGTTTCTGTCAAAATTGCGATAATGCCTGCAGTAAGTAAGCCAGCGTAATCCAATGAGAACAGATTCTCCACTGTATATCGTCTCGTGGATCACATCATGCTAGTTAATGAAGGTACCACAGCACATTCATTAACATAATACGTCACCGTGAGGTGTAAATACAATTGTGACATCTTCGAACGCAGATCTGAGATACATTCATGTGTGGTGACATAAATGGAACTGTCTACACCAAACACATCCTAAATACAAAACGTAAATAGTTACCATATGAAACATATTATTTATGATAGCTTTAATATCTACGACGCATCCACACGTAACAAATTACGTTCTGTGTAAGAAGTGGCTTGTGAAACGGATGAAATCCGAAACTAGTCACCCAACACTAAATAATTAATTACCAACTTTGTCATAAATGCTTAAATATGTCTTTATTTCTCATTTTTGAGCTGCCCGACCCGGCGCACTGAAAAATTTTATATCCTTGAAGTTCATTTCTCGTCCATATGCTTCTTGGTACAAGGCATTTGCAGTGCTTCGGTGCAAGGGCTCAAGAAATTTATTAAAGCAGTGGACCAGAGTTATAGGGCATGCAAAGTAATGTATACAACCATCGTGATAAAATAACAGCAAATTGATGCCCATTTAAAACACATCGTAATAACCGATGTAGAATAAAATTTCTGTTCAGTACTCTGATCTTCTAAAACGATAGCAATGAGAACGTCCTTTCTCAGAATTTGCTCTTTGTGTACCTTAGTTTCTGTTTCTTTCGCTCTAGCTGATGATGTATTTATCATTTTCATTTTTCGTTGCTTGTCTCGTTTGCCCAATTTTACATGCCTGTAGTTGCTTCTGTATTCTTGGAGCAGTGATTCGTGTAGTTCAGTAGACGAACCTAATCTCCAAGAACGAAATAATGCTGTTTCACGTGACTTGACACAGCAGCACTGTCGGCGGAGGAAGAAGAATCGAGGCTGAAAGGCAAACACATACAGACGAGAACTGAGACGGATATCGCCCGGCCATTGACGCACTGCACATCATATTGCGGGCACACATTGCCGCAAAATTCGCCTCTCCTACCTGCCGGGCGGAGATCGGAAGGAGAGATTAGAGGGCCCCTCCTCGACCTTTTCTGGCTGCGCATTTCAGGACATCGGCATATGTGTTAAACTGTGGATGTATTCTACCAGCGAACCCCTTGTCAAAGCATACTGCCCACACAAAAGTTAGCTTAGCAGTATAGGGAACTCCGAGTACATTTCTTTCTTTTCGTAAGTAATAGTTCGTACTTTGAATTTTTGATATTACGCTTTACGCATTCGGACGAAAATTATAGGTTTCGGAAACTCTGCATAGTGCCAATTTACGTCCTTCCTTTCGTTAACGGGTTCATCTGGAATGTGTGGAAGCGGCGACATATTCTTCCAGAAAATCGCTAGTGCTGTTCACTTAAGATATTCTACACGCCAAATTTCACTACACGTAATGGATAACCGAGTGAATACTTCCTTGTTTTGGTGAATAGTAGCAAGTTATTTGGATGTTTGATATTACGCTTTACGTATTCAGATGTAAATTACAGATTTCGGATACTCTGCATAGAGCTAATTTATGCCCTTCCTTTCTTTAGCAGGCTCATATGGGATTTGCGGAAGTGGCGAAATATCTACCATGGAGTCACTTGTGCTGTGCACTCACCATGTTCTCCACACCAAATCTGTCTGCGTGCATTGCACAACTGAGTGAATATTTCGTTCCTTTGGTAAGCAATAGCTCATTGTTTGAATATTCGATATTATTCTTTACGTATGCATGTTAAAATGACATATTTCGGATAGATACATAGCACTAATTTACGTTGTTTCTTTCGTTAGCAGGCACAAATCCGATACGCGGATGCGACGACACATTGTACTAGCGAATCCCACGTGCTGTGCACTTTGCATATTCCACACACCAAAATTAGTTGCTCGTGGTCTTGCGGCAGCGTTCTCGCTTCCCCCACACGGGGGGTCCCGAGTTCAATTCCCGGCGGGGTCAGGGATTTTCCCTGCCTCGAGACGACTGGGTGTTGTTGTGTCGTCTTCATCATCGTCATTCACCCCCATTACGGTTTGAGGAAGGCAATGGCAAACCGCGTCGTTCCCTACACTCCTCGGGGTATGGGACCTCACCATCATCATCATCATCAGTGTGGGTAACTGAGTCTGTATTTCTTTCTTTTGGTAACCAATAGCTCGTTTCTGGTCTACCTGATGTTACACTTCACGTATTAAGATGAAAATTACAGATTTCAGATTCTCAGCATAACGCTCATTTACGTTTTTTTCCTTCGCTACCAGGCGCGTATGGGATGTGTGGAAGCGGCGATGTATTCAACTACTGAATCTCTTGTGCTGTGCTCTTAGCGTATTCCCCACAGCAAATTTAAATTTGAGGTGTGGGCAAGTGATTCGGTATTTCTCCTTTGGTAAGTAACAGCTGGTTGCTTGAATATTTGTTTTTGTGGTTTGCTTATTCGGATGAAAATCACCGATTTCGTGTAATCTATATAGTACTAATTTATGTTTATTTTTCATTATCACGCACATATGGGATGTGTTAAAGCGACGATACATTCCTACTGAGAACGCCTTTTGCCTTGCACAGACATTATTTCCCAGACCAAATTTAACTTCGTGGTATGTTCAACTGGGTCTATATTTCTTTCTCTTGGCAAGTGACAGCTCTGTGTTTGAATATTCGTTTGTGTGCTCTATTTAAATTTCAGATCTGGTGTACTTCACAAAGTGCAGTGGAGCGTCACTTGACGCTCAATTCGCATAACGGACAAAACAAATTGTAAAAAAAAAAAAAAGATGACTCGCTTCACGAGCGATGTTTCGCGTAACGAGTGACGATGATTTAGTGTGACGT
Organism: Schistocerca americana; assembly: GCF_021461395.2. Classification (NCBI taxonomy): domain Eukaryota; kingdom Metazoa; phylum Arthropoda; class Insecta; order Orthoptera; family Acrididae; genus Schistocerca; species Schistocerca americana. The sequence continues at coordinate 851,635,877 of NC_060122.1, read as the reverse complement.
CACCAGACTCTCGTGCGCGGCGGGGGAAACGTTGAACAACGTACAGCTTTCGTTGTTGGTAGCGGCGTATGATCGACAAATGTTGCATTCTCGTTTTAAAGCTCTTATTGCTGCCACTTTAGTGCAGCTTGTGATCACACATTTTTCTAAACTTGTATTCAAACCGTGTTTTGTGTGTGAAAATTTCAACATCCTCGCCGATAAAGCTGCAAAAGGAGGACCACAACAGAAAGAAAATGGCCTTAGACATGAAGCGTAAAACCATTGGAAAACGCGAACGTGCTGTGTGCGTTGCTGATTTATCACACACATACAATCGGTCTGCATAAACTATTTGCATTATCCTCAAGAACAAGGACAAGATTAAGGAGACAGATCCTCCAAAGTGACTGACAAGGGTATCTAAACAGCGGTTTCGTATTCTGGACGTTGCCGAATGGTCTCTCCTTATATGGATAAATGAAAGGCAAATGCAAGGCGACCCTATTAACGAGACCATCATTTGCGGGAAGGCGAGAATGATTTTCGTCAACTTCGTTAAGAAGACGCCAGGATTATCAAAGACCAAAGAAGTGTTTAAGGGCAGAAGTGGGAGGTTCGAGAATTTTAAAGGAAAAACCGGCAGCCACAACGTTGTGAGGCACGGTGAAGCAGCCAGTTCTGGCACAAAGAGAGCAGAAGAGAACTTCATCAGCAACTTCCACGTGCTTGTAAATTCTGGGGGTCATCTGCCACAACATGATTTTAACTCTGACGAGACTGGTCTATTCTGGAAAAAAGATGCCGAAGCGTACCTTTGTAACAGCAAAGAAGAATGTCTTGCTCGGTCACAATCCAATGAAAGACCGTCTCACGCTGCTATTCTGTGCCAGTGAAAATTAAACCGCCGCTTGTTTACCATCCGGAAACTCCACGACCATTCAAGAAGTGTGAAGTCCAGAAGAGCAGGTTAAATGTGACGTGGAGGTCCAACAACAAGGCTTGAGTGACACGCGATCTTTTTTGTGATTGGACCAATGAAGCGTATGGTACTTCGGCGAAAAAATATTTATTTGAGACGAATCTGCTTGTTATGGACAAAGCTCCTGCCCCGTCTCCAGGCCTACAAGACCACCTCCTTGATGAACTTCAAGTCATCAGTATTCAGTTTCTGGCTCCCCACACCACTCCGTCACTCCTGCCTATGGTCCAGCAGATTATTTCTAATTTTAAGGAGCTCTACACTAAAGCATTGTTCGAGCATTGTTTTGAGTTGACTGAAGCTACCAATCTTACTCTCAGAGAGTTTTGGAAATATCGCTTCAACATCGTTGCCTGCGTCAAGATGATCGCAAAGGCGTGGGAGAGGGCTACAGGAAGGGCTTACCAAGAGGACTCTCACTTCTTCTTGGAAGAAGCTTAGGCTGGACTGCGTTGTTGAGTGTGAGTGAGAGGCATCCGAGTCAGTACCTGCGAAGCCTGTAGCCAACGTGACCGAGTCTCTGGTCAAGAGCGTGGGACTAGGAGTCGATAACGATGGAGGGTCGCAGACAAGAACTGACCACTGAAGAGCTTGTGGGGATGCAGTGTGTTTCACAGCAGGAAGTTGTGGAGGGGAGTTCTTCAGAGGAGGAGGAAGATGAGGATGATGAAGCGATGACAGCAAAGCAGCAATCCTCTGGCGCAATAAGAGAAATGCTGAAAGCCTGGAAACCGGTTGTATCGTACATTGAAAATCATCATGCCAATAAAACAGTGGCTACGCGCACAAAAAATTTATTTCACGATAAATCTATTTCGTGTTTTCGCCAAGTGTTGAAGAGTCAGCAGAGAAAACTGACTATAGATAGCTTCCTAGTAAACAGCAATTATGTATCGTGATAGTGAAGTACCTAATATTGTATGTGTAATTTTATTTGAATAAATGGCGTTAATAAGATAAAACCTGTAGTAATTTTTCTTCAAGCAACGCATTATCGTATTTTATGTTAATTTATATGGTGTAACCTTCCCACAAAAGTGAAAAAGGAAATATTTTAAATGAGAATAGACATCGTGCTAAGTGTAACCTCCCCGTAATTATTATTAAATGATATGAATTGAATAAAAATGCAATTAGAGCCAAATGTTAGCTTCCCACAGTAATAAAACTCAATGATAATAAAAATGTGAAAAAATGTTAAGTCCCCACAAAATTAACGTTAAGATCAACCTGATAAATTGATTCTGGGAGGAAAAGCAAAGGAAATATTGTTTCAATTGTAATGATTATTTTCTTAAAAAGATTGTTTTGAGAACAAAATTATTATTGGAGCAATTCTTGAACAAGCCAATTACAGCCAACACACATTACATTATCAGATGTGCGCAATGCTGCTTCATTACCTTATTTAAAAAATATACCTCGTCCCGAACCTTGACCAGAGGCCCATGTCGACGCCCGCCGACTCCTCACACACAACTCCGACTGTCTCGTGCGCGCTACTAGCACGAACGAACTACATGCTCTCGCGACTCGCTACGTACAACAACTGCCTCGCAACTGAACTGAACTCTCGCGCGGTCAAGCGCAGACTAGCAACGATAAATAACTCTCTGGTCAGAGATTCTGTCATGCCTCGCCATCGCTGCTACTGAATACATACGTGTTTCATAACCCTCCACTGGGGGTGGGCAAAAATTTGGCAGCGATGGTGAGTCATTTGGACTTGCCATGAGCAACAAATTTTTTCGTAACTAATTAACTTTACAATTACAGCATATATACAGATATAGAACATGAAGGAAATATGGTGCACATGCATCAAGTACAAGACAATGACAAAATGTGAGTACAAAACAAATGACATAAGTGCACACGCACTGAAAAACTCTTTAGCATTTTCACAACAAATAAACATAATGGCAAAAAAATCATGTTGATAAGTGACATAAGTGCACATGTACTGCAGTTCAGCAAATTGAAAAAATGTATAGGCCATGAATATAAATGATGTTAGCAAAAAAATGATTTTCACTATGTTACAAGAATTAGGATAGGAAAGGGAAGGATTGCATCATGGTTGTAGCACTTTAGGTTGCACGCAGCTGCACTGAAAGTCCATATCTTTCCACAGAAGTACAACACCAAGTGAGACAATTTGAAGTTCTTTTCCAAGAAGTATTTATCAGCGTAGCCAAGACACTGAAATGTCGTAGTAATATTCCATGTTTTCAATTTGGCAGTACATTAGCTACACCAAACAGTGGGACCATAATAACGTCTCCATCGCTCACGGTGGTGGACAGCATGTCGTGTCAACACCACGCTCTTACAAGGCACACCAACGTAGAATTAGTGGAAAAACCAAATATAGTGCTCCATGACCAGGAGGATGTACAGGACAAATGGATATTGCAGTAATTCAGGGTAGCAAGGTCAGAAGGCGAAGGACATTAAGTCACATACTAGTCTTCATTAGGAATTACATTAGTAGTTTGCGGCATTCATAGCCCAGTTATTGAACATTTCTGTACCATGTATGTAGTATTACAGAAAAATGTTCATTAATTGTTTTACATAGAATATTTGCACCCATTCTCTAATTACAAATCATCAGAAGTCATTACTTAAAACAGGACATAGTCATTTTCCATCTCAGCCATACGACTATGGAACGCGCTCCCCTGTGATCTGCGTCTTATCCAAAACCACTCAACATTCAAGAGGGAACTTAAGACTTACATATTAGGGACGGTATAGCCACAATTGCTGTGTCCCCCCCTCATCTTTTTCTTTCTCCTCTCCATCATAGCTTCTAATTTTACCATTCTATTTCTCTTCCTCTAACCTATCTACCTCTTCTATATCTCTTTCACCCCATTCCATCGTCTTATGTCTCTGCTTGATGAGAATAACTCACAAGCTGCAAGAATATAACGAGAAAATTCCCAACTAGCAATAGGACTGACACTCATAAAAGAAAAATATGTTTACTTTCATATACATAGTCATTATTATTATTGTTATTATCATTATTATTATTATTTTTATTATTCTTGATTGTTATAATTATTTTTTGATTGTTATAATTATCATTGTACTACTTTTATAATCTCTATTTTTTTTTCTTTAACATTAATACTGTATAACATGTTATATGTCCTAATTTTCTGTAGACACTGAAATTTGTTGAATCTGAGTATGCCTGGTTAGGTGTAAGAGAGGGCCTGAAGGCCCTAATCTTGCCAGGTAAAATAAATGCATAAATAAATAAATAAATAAATAAATAATAATGTTGATACTCAATCATTGGTCATCCTAATACAGTCATCATTTCTCAGTTACAAAGCATTATTAATTAGTAGTATTCATTTTCCAGTTACAAAACATTATTAATTAATCATTTGTCATTTCAATATAGTAATAATCAGTAGCCTTCTTTTCCTAATTACAAAGCATTATTAAATAATCGCATTCTTTTCCCAGTTACAAAGCATAATGAATAGCATTCATTTTTTAGTTACAAAGCATAATTAGTAGCATTATTTTCCTAGTTATGAAGCATTATTAGCAGCATTCTTTTCCTAGTTACAAAGCATTGGTCATCTCAATACAGTAATTAGTAGTATTTTCCTAGTTACAAATCATTATTAGTAGTTCTTTCTAGTTACAAAGCATTGGTCATCTCAATACAGTAATTAGTAGTATTTTCCTAGTTACAAAGCATTATTAGTAGTTCTTTCTAGTTACAAAGCATTGGTCATCTCTATATAGTAATTAGTAGTATTTTCCTAGTTACAAAGCATTATTAGTAGTTCTTTCTAGTTACAAAGCATTGGTCATCTCAGTACAGTAATTAGTAGTATTTTCCTAGTTACAATGAATTATTAGTAGTTCTTTCGAGTTACAAAGCATTGGTCATCTCTATATAGTAATTAGTAGTATTTTCCTAGTTACAAAGCATTATTAGTAGTTCTTTCTAGTTACAAAGCATTGGTCATCTCTATATAGTAATTAGTAGTATTCATTTTTCAGGTGACATATTATTCATAGCTGATCAGCATTACTCAGAACTCTCTTAAACTGGTATCATTATTTGGGACTGGTAATACATTTTTTTTGTTAGCAATGCATTGCGTTGGGTAATTATAGGGGAAAGCAAGAGAGAAAAATTTGCTTCTGGGTTGTTGGTGTAAATGAAAATGCGTAACGTCATTCGTCATAAGTCAGCTGTGGCAAGATTATGAAACAAGTAGAGTATATGTAATCACATTCATAGATGACATAGATTTAATGAACCACTGCTTATAGCACATTAATTTTATAAATAATTTCTCCTGCACAAATATATAAAAAAATGGACTATTAAGCTGAAAGAAGAAGCGCATTTTATGCTGAAAAGTAGTGAACTTCGAATTAACAGGTAGTGAAATGTATATAAAAATGTGTTCCATAGCTGTCCTTTCCAAAACCTTCCGTCATTATACTATGCAATATAACACCTGCTGTCAAAGTGAACTGCAACATATACTTAAATAACTACATAGCATAAATACATAACTTCAACAATATCCTCATTTGTAAAGAAAAAACTTCATTATTCATCACTTCATTACTTATATTATCATAACTCCATTATTATCATCACCTGTAAAGAAAAACTTAATCATCCATAGTAGCATATTCTTCATCATTATTCATCAGCATTCATTATCATCTGCAAAAAATCACTTCATTACTCATTACACAACTATTCCTTATCTCTAGCATATTTCATCACTAAAACTAAGATGTGTAGTTCTGTCTGACAGCCTGCATCAATCGCTTCGTATTCTAGAAGAAAAAATTAGTTAAGACTGCTATTCTACGATGATGTATATTGTATATTCTTGTTAATGCTTGTTAATTCTGATCCATTTACTTTTCCTCATAAGGTTTTTTGCATCTTCTTTCGTTTATTCCGTAGGTGAAGTTCCCATTTCTGTTTAATTTATTTCCTTTACACGTTATCTCTTTCTGAAAATGATGAACAAAGATTAATGTCTTGCATTTAAATCATATACCCATTAAATAATGACTGGTTTATCGTAACATAATTAAGCATATAGCATAACATGACAGAAAACGTAATATGTCAAAGATATTGACAGTGTTCAGATGTAAAAATGTACACAGAATATCACAATGCAGCAGCAAAAAAAAAAAAAAAAAAAAAATGTAAAACAGTCACGATGTTGAGATATCATAGGGCAAAAAATGTCAAAGTCAACTGGTGTTTGTTATATCTTAACCATTTCATAGTGCATACAAACAAAACATGAAAACAATCGTAAGAAGGACAAAATGTGACGTTTGTTGTGTTCAGCTTGTATGTTGTGTGGTTAATAGAGGCGAGAATTAAAGACTTTAATGGAGAGAAAATTTAATAAAAATTAATATGTCACTAGATAACATTGCATAATTATTCATAAGATACGTAAGTTTCTCTGAACAAAAATGTGAACAGTTTGATATGTAACGACAAGAAGAGCGACCTACTAACCTTACCTTGCCGGGCATTTGCCGAGAAAAATACGATAATCATCAATAAGTAGTCATGTGTATATAATTGCATAAGTGATCATAAAATTAGCAAATTAGCAAATTATAGCATGTTAAATCATAAAGTGTCTTCATTCCTTAAAGGGTTTAATGTTAAAGACATGGTGGTTGCCTTTACTTTTTCTGGTTCTCAGAGTTTCGACATGTACTACATTGGGGTGAGGAATGCTGCGAATCCGATATGGACCTGCGTATAGAAGTTCAAATTTACTGCACTTACCTTTTATTCTGCTGGATAAATAGTGTGTACGTACTAATATCTTCTGTCCAATGTGAAAGTCTCGGCGTGTACAAACCTGTTTTTGCTGTTTTCTCCGGCGCTCTGCGGCACGTTTGATGTTGTTCAGCGCAATGTCGATTATTTCGTGGTGTCGTAATCGACGAGATGTAGGAAAATTTACTAATTCTGTAATTTTGTTTGTTGGTTCAACGTTTTTCAGTATAACAGACGGAGATAGCATAGTGGATTCATTTGGAATGGAATTAATTACATCTTGGAATGAGAATATGTGTGTGTCCCAATCAATATGTCTTTTGTGGCAGTATATTCTACACAGTTAACCAGTTTTTTTCATTAATCGTTCACAGGGGTTCGAAGAAGCATGGTACTTGGATATATAGATCGGAGAAATGTTTCTAGCTCGTAACATGCGTGTCCATATAGCAGAACGAAATTGTGATCCATTGTCAGAAATTACTTTCATCACATGCCCTACATGAAATAGAAAATGTTTTACAAATGCTTTCGAAACAGTTTTAGCAGTAGCTTTGCGTAACGGAGTGAACGTAACAAATTTTGAAGTGAGTTCAACAGCGACAAAGATGTAGCAAAAACCTCTATTAGTTCTCGGAATTGGACCAAAAATGTCTACAGCGGCCATATGTCTCAATTTAACAGGTACAATGGGATATAATGGAGGAATATGTGAAGTCGTGTCTGACTTAGCTTTCTGGCAAATTTTACATGACGCTAAAACTCCTCGTATACGTTTCTCCATGTTGGTAAAATAACAGTTCTGTCTCAGTATAAGAAAACATTTTCTGGCTCCGTAATGTGCGTAACTTAAATGAGTATACCATATTAATTTGTTAATCAGTTCGTCAGGAATGCATAATAACCAATTGTTGCTGTCAGGATGAGAGCGGCGAAATAGAATGTCATTGTGTACAGTCTAATGGTTTCTAATCGTAACATTATTCTTATTTTGCCAAAGGTGTTTAATTTCTTTCCATACGTTGTCTTTATTCTGCTCTTTTGCTATGTCCTGTAATGACGACGAAACAAAATTTTCAAACGCAACTTGCTGAATGTACATGACACTGAAATTTGCTTTGCAGAAGTTGGTTGCGATGTCTTGCTGATTGTTGCTGAGAGAACGGGATAGTGCGTCTGCTATAATATTTTGTGTGCCGGGAATGTGAACAATTGTAAAATTAAATTCCTGCAAGTAAAGTTTCCATCTACTTAATCTGTCGTGTGTGAATTTAGCTGAAAGTAAAAATTGTATCGCTCTGTGATCTGTGTGAACGGTGGTATGTCTGCCATAAAGAAAATGTCTAAATCTCGTAAAAGCCCATACAACACATAATGTTTCCAATTCCGTAACGGAGTAATTTCGATCAGCAGGCGACAGAATGCGACTTGCAAATGCGATGTTTTTAATTACTGTTGAGCCATCTTCTTCAATTTCCTGAAAAATATGTACGCCTAAAGCGGTGTTAGAACTGTCGGTGGCAATGGAAAAATTTCTGGTAAGATCTGGGTGTGATAAAAGTGGTGCATTCAACAAAGCATGTTTCAGGTTCATGAATTCAGAATGTGCTTGCTTATCCCAGGACCAAATAGTGTTTTTACCTGTTAATTGGCATAATCTAGGTGTGTCTAAAGCAGAGTGATGAATAAATTTACGAAAAAAGTTAATTAAGCCCAAAAAACTGCGTAGTTGTTTCTTCGTCGTATGTGAATTCTTTAATACCTTTACTCACTGCGTTGATCGTACAGTACAATTACGAGCATGTCGTTAGAAATGTGCTGTTATTTACGGGAGGATGCTGTGGCATATCCACTATTTGAACTGTTCTGTTATTTCTTGCTGACGTGTTACGTTATGGATGACACCTATTGTCTGGTTCATTCATGATAATATGTTGTTGCTGACGTCGTTGCTGCTCATAAGATCGACTGTTATTAAATGTACGCTGAAAATTGTGCTCATTATTTTTACGTCTGTCGTGATAGTCATTCCTATACGGTGCATTGCGATAGGAATTGAAATACTGTGTTTTCTGTACGTAGTTGTTCCTTTGCTGCCGTGCGTTACTATTTGTTGTACCAGGGACTATACGTCCACGCGGCGAAACATTAAAGTTTGTACATTACATTGTTGGTTAGGAATGCTAACCGGTTGACTTTCATGCTATTGTGGTGAAAAACATCTATTGTTACCAAAAAATGCGTTTGCTGTTAATTTTACACGTACTGATGATTACGATTTTTATATGTTATTAATATTCTCGTGGTAGTTCTGGAGTGCCTAATGAAAATTGTCACTTTCGGCAAAAAAATTTGTCACATCGGGTTTTCATTACATTTTTCTTAATTCTAGGTAGAGCAAAAGATAAAGAGCTATTTTGATAGATATAAAGGATAGTAGAAGAGAAGGCAGCAGTGCAGAAAACTAAAGATGAAACAGCACTACTACAGCTCGGGGCCCTATGCACGCTACGGCACATATTCATTAAAGCGTAATGAATCCCCTGAGGTCATTTACGCGCTCCAAATAAATTTCAGCTTTTGCGTTGTAGGCAATGACGGTAAAAATCCAAACAAAAATAGCTGTATCCAGTTCAAAGCTAGTTTCTGCATTACAGGTAACAGCGGTGAAAGTACAAAAATAAATTGTCGTATACGGTGCAAATCGTGTATCTGTGCTCTGTCATTATTAAATACTTTAAACTTTCTCACTGATAGAAAATGTTTGTAATCGAAATTATCGTCTCTGTATGACGGAACAGGTTCAGCATTGTAAGAGAATCTATTTGTCTGTGTCTGTTCTGAATCTAAGTCCCGTACTCTTTGTAGATTACCCAAATTATACGTGCTGCGTGTGTCTGACAAATGTTCGCACAGTGGCGTCTGCTGTGATGTGTTATTAACCGAAATATTTTTCATCTGTGTTACTTCTTGCTATAAACCTGACAATCCTCTACGCAATGTGTTATTAGATGAATCTATCTCATTAATTGTCTGCTGTAAATTTTGGAATTCAGGTGTTTGGTTAAACGAAATCGGTGCAGCATCGTCTGATTTATTGTCATTAGTGCCTTCGATAACATCAATACGACTGGCCAATTCATCACATTTTTCAGTCAGTATTTTTACCTGATCATCGGTTTTAGTGTCAGAGGCATTAATCTGTTTTTGCAATTTACGTGTAGCTTCGTTCAGTCCTTCAACGTCAGCTTTGACGACACCGGAATCCTGTGTTATTTCTAATTGTTCAAATCTGTCTGTCACTGTCTGAATATCTGCTGTGTGTGTATCTGTTTTTGATTTAAGATCAGAAATTTCATCACGTAATTCCGCGTTCAACTGTTTGATGGAATTAATTTCGTCGGACACTGTAGCAATATTGTTGTCTACATATGTCTTCGCTCTCGCGAACAATTTACGTTTGTCTTCTTGTCTCTGTGCTGTGATTGTTTCCATTACTTGTCGTTTTATTTTATTTTGATCCTGTATAAATTTGCGGAAACGCGTATCACTGTTTTGTATGTGGTGATTAAAGCGTTCGTCAATCTGAGTGTTCTGTTGGTCGAATTTCGCGTCTATCTTTGCATCCATTGTGCGCGAAAGTTCTGCTGTCATTGCTTTAAACTCGTCTCGTAATTGTGTAGCTTTTTCACAGCATTGTTTACCGACTGTACTAATTTCCTCTCTAAGTGTTTCTGTTGCAGCTGTTTGCATATCCCTTAATTCTTGAGCAACAGATCTAATTTCTTCGCTACTTTTTCTTGAACAAGCCTCAATTTACTCGCGTAACTGTTCCTTAGTATCATGACATTGTGCGGCAACGGCTCTAATCTGATCACTAAGCTGCCTGGAATTGTTGTCTAATTTTTCATTTAACTGTCTGGAATTGTTGTCTAATTTTTCATTAAGGTGTTAGTTCTGTTCACTAAGTTGTTTGAAATCTTCTCTCTGTTGTTTGGAATTGTTATCAAATTTTTCATTAAACTGCTTAGTCATTTGTAGCAACAATGCCATAATTGGATCCGACACAAAATTAGCATTTCTATTCTCTGTGCTGTTTAATGGTGGATCTGGAATTGTCTCGCTTTCTGTAACCATTTAGTTATTCTGAGATTTACAAAAAGGTTTGCCAGTCGAATGTACACTGTCGGTCTCTATTTCGGAATTAAATGGATCCGTCGTACTTTCAGTACACTGTCCATTTTCATTAGAAAAAATTGTCTGTACGTTATTCGAATTTTCCAAACCGGGTGTGTTAAGCTGGGCAGCGCTCATTACAATGGGGCGCCCCGCGTCATCAATTGTCGTCAAATTAACAGAGGAGACAATCGAGTTCGTTTGTTCATCATTAAGATTATAATCATCATGAGTGGTTGGAACGCACTGATTGTCAGTGAACGCAGGATTGTCATCATTACACTGCGTGTCACATGTACTATTGGTGAAGTTGTTTAAGTCGGTAATTTCATTCATTATACTTCGCGATACACTATTCACAGTCTTTCGCGGCATTTTTACAATAGACACAATTATTCACAAATGAAATAAGCACAATGCAAAATGCAACAAACACAAATACAACAGAGCAACGAATTGCCGATGATCTGAGGAAAGAAAGTAATAAAATTAGTAAAAGCGTTGCGCCAAATGCTAATTATATTAAGTAAATATGAGCAAATATCTGCCTACTTCTCAGAAGATTCTCAACGAAATACGATCCTGGGCCGGATGTCGCCAAGTGTAACCTCCCCACAAAAATGAAAAAGGAAATATTTTAAATGAGAATAGACATCGTGCTAAGTGTAACCTCCCCGTAATTATTATTAAATGATATGAATTGAATAAAAATGCAATTAGAGCCAAATGTTAGCTTCCCACAGTAATAAAACTCAATGATAATAAAAATGTGAAAAAATGTTAAGTCCCCACAAAATTAACGTTAAGATCAACCTGATAAATTGATTCTGGGAGGAAAAGCAAAGGAAATATTGTTTCAATTGTAATGATTATTTTCTTAAAAAGATTGTTTTGAGAACAAAATTATTATTGGGGCAATTCGTGAACAAGCCAATTACAGCCAACACACATTACATTATCAGATGTGCGCAATGCTGCTTCATTACCTTATTTAAAATATATACCTGGTCCCGAACCTTGACCAGAGGCCCATGTCGACGCCCGCCGACTCATCACACACAACTCCGACTGTCTCGCGTGCGCTACTAGCACGAACGAACTACATGCTCTCGCGACTCGCTACGTACAACAACTGCCTCGCAACTGAACTGAACTCTCGCGCGGTCAAGCGCAGACTAGCAACGATAAATAACTCTCTGGTCAGAGATTCTGTCATGCCTCGCCATCGCTGCTACTGAATACATACGTGTTTCAATGGGATAAATTGTGTCACTTAACGGCTGTTTTGCAGTGCGAGTAATCGGAGTGACTTGTAAGGAGTTATGCTCGCTATTCGAGGTTCCACTATATTAATTTATGTCCTTTGTTCCTTTAGCAGTCTCATATAAGATGTGTTAAAGCGGCGATATATTCTACCAGCGAATCCCTAGGGCTGTGCACAGAGGATATTTCTCACAACAAATTTAAATTCATGATATTGGCTGTGTTTATATTTCTTTCTTTTTGTGAGTAATAGCTCATTGTCTGAATAGTTGTTACAATGCTTTACTTATTCAGATGAAACTTACAGATTTAGTTTACTCTATACTGTATTAATTTATGTATTTTCTTTCATTAGTAGGATCATTCGGGACGTGTTAAGCGGCGATATAATCTACCAGCGAATCACTTCTGCTCGGCGCAGAGGATACTTCAACCCGTGATTCGGGCAATTGAGTCCGTATTTCTTTCATTTGGTAACTAATAGCCTGCCAATGAAAGAAAAGACATAAATTAATACTATATGGAGTACACGAAAACTTTAATGTTCATCAGTAAAGGATAATAACAAGTATTCAAACAACGAGCAATAACTTAGCAGTTGGAGATATCACGAAGTTAAATTTGGTATGGGAAAAATCCTCTGTGCACAGCACAAGTGATTCGCTGGGAGAATATAACGCCGCCTAAAGACATTCCATATGAGCCTGCTAATGATAGAGAAGACATGAATCAGTACCACTTGGGTTACCCAGAAAGTAACGCACCACATTTTTTTTTCTTCAACAATTGTTTATTAAACATAATGAGAATTACACACACGAAAGAATGGCGTTTTACCTGCACGCCCTATTTTTCCACGTAATCTCCATGCCGTTCTATGACCTTCCTTCAGCTCGAAACAAGAGCGTGTATACCCTGTCGGTACCAATCCTTGTCCTGGTGGTGGAGCCAGAGCTTCACTGGGTGAATCACCCACTCATCGTCCTCAAGACGTCTTCCACGAATGGCATCCTTTTAATGGCTCAAACAAGTGGAAGTCCGAGGGGCGTAGGTCAGTACTGTCAGATGCGACAGCCGTGCATGGTCTCCCCGACAGCCGAAAATCCTGGAGCTCCGCCGAACCGCCTCCTTTTGACCTCACCCTCCGTGTCCAGCGTCTAACTGTACTTGTGTCGACAGCAGATGCTCCACAGACTTTGCACAAGCGTCTGTAAATATTCCCCACAGTTTCTTTCTCTGCAGTGTGAAATTCAATGACGCCACCTTGGTTGTAACGCATGTCAACTACAGACGCCATTTTGAAACTGTCCTGCAGCCACGCTATCTAGTGGAGTGACAAACTTGTCGCGCTCACTCGGGAGACTTCAAATAATACGTACGTAACATTTTGCATTCGTAGCTTTCTCTTCGGCTGAGAAAAATAACTTTGTGGGCAACCCTCGTATGTAAAGTATAAGAAATCTGTAATTTTCATCTGAATAAGTAAAGCAACGAATTATTACTTACCAAAATAAAGGAGGGGGAAGGGTGGGTGGTGATGGTGTTGGTGGGGGGAGGGGGGGGGGGAAGGGGGCGGGGTATGAGGAGGAGGAGGGAAAGTGTCTGTAAGGCTGTTGATCGGCTCGACAAGGATAAATCCCTTCAGGAGTGTGTGCACGTGGATTTGGAAGTTCGCAAAAGTGATGAAAATTGCAATGTGATACGTACTGCAGGTAAGAGGGTGTGTCCTACAAGAATTGACCTTTGACGACGCATGGTGAAACTTGGGGGGGGGGGGGGGGCGGCATTGTTCCAGCTAGGGCAAAGTGTCGGCAGGGATAAACAGCTGCTAGGTTCGTCTGACATGGACAAACCAATTAACCTCTGGGCAAAACTGCTAAAGCTCAATTGACGTGAGTTAGAGCCGCAAGGAGCAAGATAATGCTACACTGCAAGAAGTCTGTGGCTAGCATTGCAGTGAGGGGAATATTTGGAACGTATTGTTCCTAGCACAGCGTAAAATCACAGATATATGTGGACAGGTTCGTTATTCTCAAGCAGTTCCATTCCAAGATATTGCCCTGACACATGAATTCTAGTCATATTTGGTGCCACAAATATGTACTCTAGCCAGTTAACGAACCTCTTACTTTTATCTTAGGTAAATTTAACATGGGCACTTCATTCCCTTGCTTACTCGTAAACATTGAGATTTGTCATTCGACACTGCCGAAATTTGGCTACACTGCCAATAAAACCTATTTCACAGACTAAAACACTAACTACTGGATGTGTGTTCTGCGCCTCCATGACCTCATTCTCCTCCAGCAACACTTCTCGTAAGTCTCCATGTGTGATGTAAATTATCTTTCATATTCTGAGTCCATTCATGGGTCTTGTCTTTCTTTTACCTGTGGGTCTAATGAAACGTTGTGTTGAAACCTCCCCTTTGAATGTAAAGAAAGACTGTTCTGGTAACTTTCCACGTTATTTGATACTGAAAGAGCTGAGTAAAACTGAACGTACTCAGACAGTTTTCTCTTTACTTATTCTGATCATTTCTGAACTGACACGCAATATTTTAGCGCAACGCAATCTGACATAATAATCCCTACAAAAGAATAGCCCTGAGTAACAATAACTTACACCCTTCATGAATCACTTACCTCACAAAAATCTTCGTTACTCGAACTACTCCAATATGTTGTTGTTGTTGTGGTCTTCAGTCCTGAGACTGGTTTGATGTAGCTCTCCATGCTACTCTATCCTGTGCAAGCCGCTTCATCTCCCAGTACCTACTGCAACCTACATCCTTCTGAATCTGCTTAGTGTATTCATCTCTTGGTCTCCCTCTACGATTTTTACCCTCCACGCTGCCCTCCAATACTAAATTTGTGATCCCTTGATGCCTCAGAACATGTCCTACCCACCGATCCCTTCTTCTGGTCAAGCTGTGCCACAAACTTCTCTTCTCCCCAATCCTATTCAATACTTCCTCATTAGTTACGTGATCTACCCATCTAATCTTCAGCATTCTCCTGTAGCACCACATTTCGAAAGCTTCTATTCTCTTCTTGTCCAAACTATTTACTGTCCATGTTTCACTTCCATACATGGCTACACTCCGTAAAAATACTTTCAGAAATAACTTCCTGACACTTAAATCTATACTCGATGTTAACAAATTTCTCTTCTTCAGAAACGCTTTCCTTGCCATTTCCAGTCTACATTTTATATCCTCTCTACTTCGACCATCATCAGTTATTTTGCTCCCCAAATAGCAAAACTCCTTTACTATTTAAGTGTCTCATTTCCTAATCTAATTCCCTCAGCATCACCCGACTTAATTCGACTACATTCCAATATCCTCGTTTTGCTTTTGTTGATGTTCATCTTATATCCTGCTTTCAAGACGCTATCCATTCCATTCAACTGCTCTTCCAAGTCCTTTGCTGTCTCTGACAGAATTACAATGTCATCGGCGAACCTAAAAGTTTTTACTACTTCTCCATGGATTTTAATACCTACTCCGAACTTTTCTTTTGTTTCCTTTACTGCTTGCTCAATATACAGATTGAATAACATCGGGGAGAGGCTACAACCCTGTCTTAATCCCTTCCAAACAACTGCTTGTCTTTCATGTCCCTCGACTCTTATAACTGCCATCTGGTTTCTGTACAAATTGTAAATAGCCTTTCGCTCCCTGTATTTTACCCCTGCCACCTCTACAATTTGAAAGAGAGTATTCCAGTCAACATTGTCAAAATCTTTCTCTAAGTCTACAAATGCTAGAAACGTAGGTTTGCCTTTCCTTAATCTTTCTTCTAAGATAAGTCGTAAGGTCAGTATTGCCTCACGTGTTCCGACATTTCTACGGAATCCAAACTGATCTTCCCCGACGTCGGCTCCTACCAGTTTTTCCATTCGTCTGTAAAGAATTCGTGTTAGTATTTTGCAGCTGTGGCTTATTAAACTGATTGTTGGACAATTTTCACATCTGTCAACACCTGCATTCTTTGTGATTGGAATTATTATATTCTTCTTGAAGTCTGAGGGTATTTCGCCTGTTTCATACATCTTGCTCACCAGATGGTAGAGTTTTGTCAGGACTGGCTCTCCCAAGGCCATCAGTAGTTCCAATGGAATGTTGTCTACTCCAGGGGCCTTGTTTCGACTCTGGTCTTTCAGTGCTTTGTCAAACTCTTCACACAGTATCGTATCTCCCATTTCATTTTCATATACATCCTCTTCCATTTCCATAATATTGTCCTCAAGTACATCGCCCTTGTATAGATCCTCTATATACTCCTTCCACCTTTCTGCTTTCCCCTTCCTTGCTTAGAACTGGGTTTCCATCTGAGCTCTTGATGTTCGTACAAGTGGTTCTCTTTTCTCCAAAGGTCTCTTTAATTTTCCTGTAGGCAGTATCTGTCTTACCCCTAGTGAGATAAGCCTCTACATCTCTACATTTGTCCTCTACCCATCCCTGCTAAGCCATTTTGCACTTCCTGCCGATCTCATTTTTGAGACGTTTGTATTCCTTTTTGCCTGCTTCATTTACTGCATTTTTATATTTTCTCCTTTCATCGATTAAATTCAATATTTCTTCTCTTACCCAAGGATTTCTACTAGCCCTCGTCTTTTTACCTACTTGATCCTCTGCTGCTTTCACTACTTCATCCCTCAAGGCTACCCATTCTTCTTCTACTGTATTTCTTTCCCCCATTCCTGTCAACTGTTCCCTTATGCTCTCCCTGAAACTCTGTACAACCTCTGGTTGTTTCAGTTTATCCAGGTCCCATCTCCTTAAGTTCCCACCTTTTTGCAGTTTCTTCAGTTTTATTCTACAGGTCATAACCAATAGTGGTCAGAGTCCACATCTGCCCCTGGAAATGTCTTACAATTTAAAACCTGGTTTCTAAATCTCTGTCTTACCATTATATAATCTATCTGATACCTTTTAGTATCTCCAGGGTTCTTCCATGTATAGGACCTCCTTTCATGATTCTTGAACCAAGTGTTAGTTATGATTATGTTGTGCTCTGTGCAAAATTCTACCAGGCGGCTTCCTCTTTCATTTCTTAGCCCCAATCCATATTCACCTACTACGTTTCCTTCTCTCCCTTTTCCTACTACCGAATTCCAGTCACCCATGACTATTAAATTTTCGTCACCCTTCACTATCTGAATAATTTCTTTTATTTCATCATACATTTCTTCAATTTCTTCGTCATCTGCAGAGCTAGTTGGCATATAAACTTGTACTACTGTAGTAGGTGTGGGCTTCGTATCTATCTTGGCCACAATAATGTGTTCACTATGCTGTTTGTAGTAGCTTACCCGCATTCCTATTTTCCTATTCATTATTAAACCTACTCCTGCATTACCCCTATTTGATTTTGTGTTTATAACCCTGTAGTCACCTGACCAGAAGTCTTGTTCCTCCTGCCACCGAACTTCACTAATTCCCACTATGTCTAACTTTAACCCATCCATTTCCCTTTTTAAATTTTCTAACCTACCTGCACGATTAAGGGATCTGACATTCCAAGCTCCGATCCGTAGAACGCCAGTTTTCTTTCTCCTGATAACGACATCCTCTTGAGTAGTCCCCGCCCGGGGATCCGAATGGGAGACTATTTTACCTCCGAAATATTTTACCCAAGAGGACGCCATCATCATTTAATCGTACAGTAAAGCTGCATGCCCTCGGGAAAAAATTACGGCTGTAGTTTCCCCTTGCTTTCAGCCGTTCGCAGTACCAGCACAGCAAGGCTGTTTTGGTTATTGTTACAAGGCCAGATCAGTCAATCATCCAGACTGTTGCCCTTGCAACTACTGAAAAGGCTGCTGCCCCTCTTCAGGAACCACATGTTTGTCTGGCCTCTCAACAGATACCCCTCCGTTGTGGTTGCACCTACGGTACGGCTATCTGTATCGTTGAGGCACGTAAGCCTCCCCACCAACGGCGAGGTCCATGGTTCATGGGGGGAGGGAGCGCCAATAATGCCAGCTAAATAAAAGATTCAAACAACTGAAGGCACTAACTACTGACAGGCATAGTTAGCAAATGAAAGATGTTGATAGAGAACAAACAATGTATTTACCTTAATAGTGTTCAAAAGTCATAATATAAAAATTCTTGACATCCATTTTGACTAATTTCCTTTTTCTGACGGACATACGTCCAGATCGTCCGCTCATATTAACATCTCAAAACTCTGGCATCTCTCTCCCCACATTCACCACTGCTGACGGCTCACCTCCAACTGCCCAGCGCTACGGGCTGTTCACATCCGACTGCCCAACACTACACAAGCGAATATTCCAACAATGAGTCCAACCAGCCACAGACTGGACACAGCGCAATCAGCGATTTTCATACAGAGCGCTACGGGGCGTTACCAACATAAAAACCTAAACAGCCTACTTACAGTGTTGATGATAACCCTGCAGTCAGAATTGTTCGTGGATCAGGTCCACACAGTTCAATAATCTCGACATTTTGTCATGGTTGTAGACACTGATTCCCCTCTCTAGTAGTCTCTTCTCCCGTTGTTCTGGTGGCCATTGTGGCTGTTCTTCCTTCGGTTGTTTGTATTAGTCCATTCTCCGTGGTTCGGGTGATACGGTCAGAGACGTTTACCACTACTGGAATGCTCGCTGCTATTTCTCTGGTTGTGGTGTGACCTCTTGTGGGCTGGTGAAGTTAGATACGCGCGCTACAGGTTGATTAGTTCTATGCTCGCCACGGTGTGCAAATTCGATTTGCTGCAGTATGTCCTTGAAGTCATCTACATTGTTACTGCAGTATCTGATCGATGTATGCTGGCACTGCCGAGGTAATTTTTGATAACGTAACCATTTTTTTCTGCGCTGTATGCATACCTAAGGAATGGTTGTTCTTCAAGATCTCTACGAAAAATTTTACTGGATTTCAGAGCACGATCCTTCGGAATAATGTCTCACAATTATTTTATTCTTCACTCGGACTTGCTTTACCTTTGACAACTAGATGGGCAAAAATGTTTCTTTAAACTCTCGATATAATGACCACTTCATTGCTGGTGTTCACATCTTCAATGCATGTTCGCCTTCGAATAAACTGCACACGTACTCCAGTTTGTACATCAGTGACCGCGACGGTGGGGGGGTGGGGGGGGGGGGGGGGCTCAATGTAAGCCTGCTTGTGGAGAGAATTTCCGTTCTCCTTGAGCACATGGTACTTGTGTACCCCTCTGTAGCGCTTGTAATCGAGTTGATGGAGCCCATATCTTTCTGTCTGCCTGAATGATTCCGCTCCTCGCGTTTCTCTACCTTCTCGCAATTCAGTTCAAATCACTCTTTGTACACTTTCACGGTCTCTATTGGCCCTGTACTCATAATCGTCAATCCTTGTGAGTGACCCACAGTTGTGGTTTCGTTCCGCATTACTGATCGTATCTGTGGCACCCGTCTCACATTCTCTCATACTGTCGTAGCGTTCTGTCAACTGTTTTACTCCTTTCGCTGCCTCTCGTTAACGCTTTCATGCTTTCTCTCTAAATGCTGATGATAACCTTACTTCTTGTGTCTCACCAATTAGAACCAGGGCAGTGCCGCTGAAGAGGCGTACCCACTTCGTATTTCTTCTTGAATAACCTCTTTTCCACAAGAAAATCGCCCTTAGCTTTACATAACTGCTGTTGTATATGTCCTTCTATTCGGTCTATTCTGCCTTCTAGTGTAACTACTCGTCTTTCCACTTCATCTGTTCTCTTATCCTATTCTTTCTGCTTGTGCTTGACAGCATTTACCTTGTGAGTCATGGCAGGATATTGGTTCCTAGAGTCGGTCCAGTTTTCCTAGACACTGATCGTTCTTCCTTATTAGTCCTTACGTTTCTTTCCGCACTTGCACGTGAAGGTCATGCACTGTCTTACCCCGTGGTTAGTCCTGCTTCTTTCTTTTCTTCTCTTGTTCAACCGTTTCTTTTTCTCTTCTTACGTTAATCTAGCTCAATTCTCTATTTGTACTGTTCTATATCTTCGAAGTCATGAATTCGCTTCTGGTCGGTTCATTACTCTCACCTGCCTCGCTGCTTGACGCACTCGTTACACTCAGCTGGGTCTCTGTTCCTTCGCTTTTGCGCTGCTGTCGCTCTTGCAGTTCACCTCGAATCGCAAACTGTTGCTGTTGCTGCTGCTGTTGTTGTTGTTGTTGTTGTTGCTGCTGTTGCTGCCAAAGTTCCAGGCGTCACAAACGCTTACAACAGCCGAAGAAACTTGCTGCAGCAGAACATCGCCTCGCCATCGGTCGTCCGGCGGGATGTAACAACACAAAGATTCTGGTATATAACATTTGCTGCTGTTTGGATAGTATTATTAAGGGACCAGCTGAGAATAAATTAGCGGATGAGAAAATAAATAGAGATGGAGATTTCCGATTAAAATCTGCTCGGAATCCTCTCGCTCTGGTCAAACAACAGAGGTAATTAAAATTCACTCGATAACTTCTGATGTTGGTCCTGTTCGCTTGTGCGGTGGTGCTAATGTTTGTTGTTTGTTTCTGTGTGTGTGTGTGTGTGTGTGTGTGTGTGTGTGTGTGTTTGTGTGTCTGTCTTTCAGCATGTGCTGGGTTTTAAACTTGTTGTCCACCGCTTTTTCGCTGCATTTATGCCTTGAAAATTACAGGATTTGCACCCGTCGAAATGTCGGCGGTTGTCGAAGATGTCACCGCGGGCATCCACGTAAGCTGTTTGAAGATTTTGTGCGATGGGAGAAACTGTAGTTTGAGGCTACGTGCGCGAGGTATTGGTCCACGTTTGGCTCGCAATGCAGCAGCGCTTCTGCGTGATGTGCGTCCGACAATTCCTCTGCAGGTTTCCGGAGGTGTTCGGCACCAGACGTCTTCCCACAGGTCACGCAGTGACCGCAAACGACGCGCCCGTGGTTTGCTGTCGCGGAGCTGGCGCCCGATAGTGCCGGCTTCATATCTGAGTCCCCTAACGTGCTCCTCAAACTAGAGCAGCACAGATTTGGCCTCGTGATACAGACAGTTATTCTGCTAGAAGGTGCCGTTGCCGTCAGGCGAGATACAAAACAAAAATGGATGCAGGTGGTCCTCACCAATGCTGACGTGCGCCTTCGACTACCGCCACACGTCCCACGGAAGCCCACAGCAGAACACTGACTGCGCACACCGACCGGCGTCGGTGCCGCGGTTCGCGTTTCGAGCAGCTGCTGATCCGGATGGCGGCGTAACCGGACCGGACACGGCCGTCGACCCTCTACAGCAAGTAGCGTGGTCCATCCTAACGGCAGACGCGATTCCGTTGACTCGCGGTCCAGTCTCGATGTTTCTGTGCCCACGCCAACCGTAATAGACGCTGCCATTGTGCCAACTTGAAAACACTAAGGGGTTGTCTCCTGCGAAGCCCCATGTTGAACGGTGTTGTAAGGTCGTCACGCCATTGGGGTTTCTGTATGTTGTCGATGTGCACGTCGGAGAGAGAGAGCGAGTTACGTTACTGTTAAACGATCTTCGGTCTCGTCGTGGCGCAGTCTTTCCCTCTGCGCAGTGTGATGCCTTCTTAGTTGAAGTGTGGCAGGTGACGGACGTATTCCGTAGTGCTACGTCGACTTGTGACTGCACCTCTTAGGTGAAGACAGATTTACTGAAAATGACAGCAATGACGAATATGATGTATACACTGAAAGGTGAAAAGTATATAAATTTTGAATAAAGTTATTTTATTTTGAAGAGAAGAAGTTTGAGGGAAGACTGCAGCACTGCGCAGCTAGGAATGATTATTATCAGCTAGTTAACTTTCTCAAAGCTGAGAGAAAGACCACCCCGCTTCCCTGAGTCATGAATTAACATATTAACTGATTAAGCTGTTTCATTTTTATAAAAATTCCGAGTTAACTTTGTACCTTTTTTAAATCACTACTCATTTTGTTAAGCATAATCTTGCCCACACCAGTGTTCTGTGTGAAGATCACGCCATAGGAATATCCACTCTCCCCACCTCAGTGTTTGTCATTACGCATTAGCACATGCAGCAGTTTGAACATGTATTAAGAAACAAAAATCTGGCTGGCTTAGCGAATGCCTGGTTGCGGTTTACTACTGTGCTTTCGAGAAATCTGCACAGTGTTGTCAAGACGCAAGGTAAGTGGAAATTTCTAATACGAGCAGACTATTGTTTTACTTCAGTTGCGCATTTGATATAAAGACAAGTTGCATTCAGACCAGCTACAGTTCAGTTCACATTAGGTTCTCTTTAGTCAAACGTTAGCACACGAGTTTAAGTTGGATAACAGTCTGTGGGGACATAGTTTTGGTAATATGCAGCCTTTTACAGAGTGGGAGGTAAAGTTGAGCTAAATTTCATACAGAAAGAAATGTAGTGGGGAGGTTATAACACACGCTAGTCGATCAGCTACGGCACACTCGTGGCTGCGTCAGCATTGTACCCTGAGGCCACATTTGCTACACACTACAGCCTGTAGTGCTTTTCTGAGCGGTCAATCATCCGATCTGCACGTTTTCTCATGACGCCTGGAATTCGACAGGCCTGCTAGTGGTTTCACCGCCCTGAAACATCTCCCATAGCGGTATTCCTGCTATAATGATTCCTCACTCTGATATACTTTCTTTACAATGTCACGTACCGCTGTACGTCGGTCATAATCTGTGCTTCTACAACAGGACGTCCGTCAGAAACACATCCCATAGACCAGTTGTAGACAACTCTAAGGATATGATATCTGTATAATCCCAAGAATCTAATGGTGGCTAATCACATCAAATGCTTGTATGAGTCTAGAAACAGCACACAGTTAAATCAATATTGGCATATAGCATAAATATCTTTCTTCCACAATTTAAAAACAGCTGTTTCAGTTTCCGGACAGGATCCAGTTGTTAACCTTGTTTCGTGTTCTAGCCAGCAGGAGTAAAATAATAGGCAACAACTACCATCTTTTTCTGTTCGAGCTCGACTGTGGGCATTGTTAGAGTATTGCATCTTTAAGAAGCACACGTAACTCGAATGTCAGTAATGTTGTCAAATTCTTCCCTTTATACTAACAGACGCTGTTTTCATCTTGTACACTAGATGTCTCACTTGCCTCATTGTATTTTGCATTGAAGTATATTGTACTTTGTTCGATGCAGAACAGCAATTTGGTAAATTTTTTACTGAATTATTACATAAATAATGATTTTAATTTTCTGTGTGCAAGTGAGTGACAGTTAACATTGCATAATTGACCTGAAGTTAGGAGCAAGGTAGGGAGACCAGTGTCTAACGTAGCGACTGCAACGAGGCGGTTAGAGACGCAGCACAACCTCGGATTGTTTGGAGAATGTGGTAGGAAGCCGACCGCGCTCTCAGACGAGCGGCCACGCGGCAGAGAGACTAGCGGGCGCCGTGTTCCCGGCTCTTTGAAGAATTGGGAATCAGAGACAAAGGCGAAGGCGGTGCTGGTGTTTAAAGACCAGCGTACCGCAGTCGAGACGATAATGGCAAAAGTTAAAATTATTCGTGAACCAATTTCAGCATCTTTTGCGACATTTTGAACATAACGTAGATCGCCTGCCACCACAGCTCTTGATGCTGTTTGTTTAGTTCGTCACATTCCTCCCCCCATCCCTCCCCCCCCCCCCCTCCCACTGCACCGTATTCTCCCGACACGGCTTCCAGTGACCTCTTCCTCTTTCCACGGACGAAGGAAACACTGCGTGAGAAAGATTTTCAGAATGACGACGACGTGATTTTCGAGGCGGAACGTATCCTAAACATCCAAAAGGCAGACCTGCAAAACCAAGGTCTACACCAAGTCATTTTTCGTTGAGAAAAAATGTGTCGTGTTGAAGGGCACGATCATTAACTCGTATGTTAGCAGACTGACTTTTCCGCTGTAGTCTTAACGACTAACGCCCGTATGATAACCTGTCACCAGCAACAACAACATACTTAAGCGAAATTGTGTGTCCTCTATTCCCCTCCCTTACCTGCGTTAAGGGTCAGAGAGCTTTTCACTCACTTTATATTCTTGAACAGAGACTCCAACAGAATATTTTCGTGCGGTATTTAGCTAAAAAGAAAAGAAAAATGAAAGAAAGCATAAAAGGAGAATGGGAAAAATTACAAACTATGCAAGGTTGTGTCCTCACACTAAGAAGTTTGCGAGGATTAGAGCAAATATAATATATAGTTACAGGAGAGAAGCACTGTAAATAAAAGGAAACCATAACTTTACGCTGATTTGTTGTAAAGTGTTGGAACTAGATAACGCAGCAGCGGAGATACGTTAAGACAATTTATACTGTGTACTTTTTTTCCCAACACTTATCAGATTCCGTAATGAGGGGAAGCCCAATAAATTGCCGAAACGACTCTAGATGCTCTTAAGTGGTTGTTAATCTACGAGACACGCCCTTAAGGAGAGGGCAGATCATTCGTTACATCATTAAGGGCCGAAACGGCTGGCTGTGAAGGCTGTAGTGGTAACTAACAGAAATGAATGCACAATACGAGACGTAGAAGTAAATCGGTCTACAGCACCATAAGCATGCGACGAGTAACTGTGTGAAACTGATGAGTTAATTGGTTTCTTTTTAAATAGTACGATTTCATTGTAGTCAAACTGGGACTGGTAACGGCACTGAGCGACAAGATGTGACGCGCAGCACTTACTGTACCTCCGTACACACCAACGTTTGCAACAGTAGCAGCACCTTGACGAATAAATGTGACCGAAATGAGCTTTGTCCTGTTCTTAAGTGCAACACAGTAAACAAACAACCGTGTTTACAGTATTGTACATGAACTCTGTGACGTCGGTGGCAATCGTTATGTCATATACAAAAGAAATTACACATACATTTCCTTACGTCATATACAAAAGAAATTGCATATATATTTTATATATTTTTATTTTTAATTTATCAGCATGATTCTTAGTCTCAGGGATATTGTCTTTTCTTATCACTTTTACTTACATGCATAAGTAAATATGAGACGGGTTCTTGAAGGGCCTCACTTATTCATGTACCAACTTTAGATTTTCAACGTGATGACTAAAATATAGTTGCCGTTAACTGAGTTGAATGTAATTTTGTTAATTTCTATTTACTGATTGCAAAGCAAGGCTCGAGAGAATTTCGATTGTTACCGTGGAACGGCCAAGATAAAACTTACTGAACTCATGGAATCTGTATAATTTAAAAAATGAACTTTAACGTGAAATAATTATCTGTTGCAATTTAGAAAGGTTCTTACAACGAAATCTCTCGCATTTCCATTTACTGTTAACACTTTTAAAAATAAATTAATATTTCGGTGCGTAATGGCCGACCAGAGGCAACATCAGAAGATGAGCTTCTCGCAGCGCAAGTTACTGAAAAAATGCTTATTAAAAATAATTAGCCACTGCGAGCATTTGAGGTGACAACTATTACAAAGAAATTCATTTTGGGATAATAATATCAAGTTTATTTTAGTGGAATACAGAATAACTTACATAAAATGTGTTGCCGCTCAATGGTTGCCTTCCGTATCGCGAAACAAAACAGTGTATGTCCCATAAAATACGTAACGTTAGCGACAGCCCCGGACGGTGCACAAGTGCCGCCCAATCACCCCCCTCCACACCGATCCGTATCCTAAGCTCCGCCCATGGTCTGCCGCATGTTCCAACATCAAAGTTGTTCGTATCACAGATATGCCAGTCGTAACAAGGGAGAAAATCAGTAGTTAGTACGAAATACAGTTTTTCCGGTACCATTGTGAAAAGAAATAGAAATATGTTCATTAATATACGAGTTGAAAAATCATCAATAAGAAAGAAAAAAATGGTATCCACCCTGACTTTTTTATTTCATGAGCTTTCATCTGCACTATATCAAAAAATCTGATATTTGTTAATTGCAGTGAGCGCAAATTTCCGTCACGTCGCGTAGTGTAAGAAATTCTGTTGGGAAATATTAATTGGTATTACCGCCAAGGATGCTGTCCATTATCTCGATTGTCTAAAGTCAATGTTGTGCATAAACAAGGAAAAGTCGATGTCTTGGTTTGTTTCTGATTACCTCATTAAGACTAAAGAAAATAAGAGTGGGATAATGTAGAAATGCATAATGCAAGCAGTCAGATATTTATACAGTGACATTCTTGATTAATATTTGCCTGTGTAATGGGTGAATTTTTACTTGTGAACTCTTATGACTGCTTGCTCATAGCAGACACATGATTACTTTGAGTTCTTCTTCAGTGTTTGAGAACTTTAGAACTGCCTATTGTTAAACATATGTACATAATTTCGTCGGTGTCATTCCAACACATCTTATCGCACTTTAATGTCTGTTAGATTATCAGTTTTGACAGCAGTTGGCCACAACAGTCAAGATTAGGTACCTTGTGTATGATAATTTTATTGAGAGTGCATATCTATGTTTCATTTTGACAGTATTACACAAACTGCTAAGAAGTACTAACAGCACAACACTGCTAATATGAACAACCGCGGTAAAACAAAAAACGACGAACAAAAACACGACAGCGACGAGGACTACCAAAGATCATATTGATGCGCTCTTGGTTGGTGTGGCGGCTTGTGCAAATGTCTGGGGCTGTCGCTAACGTTTCCTCATAAAATACGTCCTTTCTCCTCGGCCGTACAATCGCGTCTCTTTCGATCCTTTTTTATTTTCATAGACATTAAATAAAGATGCTACTCTTAAATTATCTCTGCATATCAGTTCTTTCAAGAACATTAATTATATCTTTTACACTAATTATATTCATAAAATACATTAACCGCGGTTTACAACCGATAAAATGTCAATATTTATGTGACGTACCGTCACAACTCCCAGCTTTGGAATATACGTATATCCGCAGGTTCACAAATCGCCAACAGAGGTTTATGTTGTCGATCCAGCACAACATAGGCGTGCTCGATGAAGAAATTGTCAGACGAATGAAAGGGCTGGGGAAGCAGCGCTACCTGGCATTCTGAAGGAGGAGTTGCACGTCACCCGTGACATACAGTCGCACATTGTTCTGATGAAACGTGGCGTGGAAAGGAGTGGCGTGGCCACGAATTCTAAAACTTTAATGGCGTTGTAGCTGCTGTACATTCCTTGAGCCGTCGCACCTGCGTCTGCCTTTCTCCACTGAGGAATGTCAGCGGCAAAGGTGGCAGGAGGTAGCTAGCACCTGAACCCGTGGGCGGCGTCCACTGGTACGACTGGCGAGACGCATCCGAAAGCGGCGCACCTCGACCACTCAGCACGCGGCTGCACTCTGGGGCTCCCCTGGTTGCCGCACACACAGTGGTGTGCTCGCCAAGTCAGCGAAGTCGACCCCTGGAGGCGTCAAACACGGATCTGTCCGTCGCCAACTCCAGCGACCAGCCAACACACTGATGAATCTCATAGAAATTAAGACCTCCAGCGACAGATGTGTGTGGGCCTCGTGATAAACGGAGGAATGAGGTGATTTATGCTGGCGGTTCTATTCGTCACTGATTTGGTCGCAATCTCTGGTGTGGACACTCTTCGATTCGGCCCTCGACGGAAGTTCGTAGGGATGAAACGCGTGACGTCAGGACAATAAGAGGTCTTCGTGGAAAGTACCCGTCAGCTGATTGTCAGCCAGCTGGAATTCGGGAAGTATCGTCTTTGTCAAACACAACTACCTCTTCATTCTCACGAAGTAGCGAGTGCTATCGACAGAGAATGCCATACTCATTCCACCATTTCCAGGTTTTCTGACACCGTTTCCCACAAGCGGCAACTTCTCATATCGCGTGCCTATGGAGTATCGTCTCAGTTGTGCGATTAGATTCGTGACTCTGTTTCAGAAAGGTCGTAGTATCTGACGGAAGGTCGTGGAGCAAAACGGAAGTAATATCTGGCACACCCCAAGGAAGCGCTACAGGCCGTCTGCTCTTGCTGATATACGTTAACGATTTCAGAGACAATCTGTGCAGCCCTCTCACGTTGTATGCAGATGATGCTGCCACTTACCGTCTTGTAATGTCTAATAAAAACTAACTGCAAAATTATTTAGACGAGATATCTGTATCGTGCAATAAGTGGTAACTGACTCTAAAAAACGAAAAATTACATGAGTAGGGGAGAGCTGGGCTACAAGTTACCGAGGTAAGTTGTTCCCATTGAAATAGCTCCGCGAGGGAAAGACAGATGAATATTAAGTAAACACGTCGTGAATGAAACGTATAAAACAGATGGTTTTGAATACGAAAATTTTATGTATTTAAGACTAAATTTTAGCTATGTGTATTAAGTGAAGTCTGTAATTCAGAGTAAATTACAAATACATGCAATTTAGCGCCAACAAAATTATTTTTATTGCGAAAATTCATGTATCGCAAACTATGTTCTTGTTGTGGTCCTCAGTCCTGAGACTCGTTTGATGCAGCTCTCCATGCTACTCTATCCTGTGCAATCTTCTTCATCTCCCAGTACTTACTGCAACCCACATCACTCTGAATCTGCTTAGTGTATTCACCTCTTGGTCTCCCTCTACAATTTTTACCCTCCCCGCTGCCCTCCAGTTCTAAATTGGTGATCCCTTGATGCCTCCGAACATGTCCTACCGACCGATCCCTTCTTCTGGTCAAGCTGTGCCACAAACTTCTCTTCTCCCCAATCCTATTCAATACTTCCTCATTAGTTATGTGATCTACCCATCTAATCTTCAGCATTCTTCTGTAACACCACATTTCGAAAGCTTCTATTCTCTTCTTGTCCAAACTATTTATCGTCCATGTTTCACTTCCATACATGACTACACTCCATACAAATACTTTCAGAAACGACTTTCTGGCACTTAAATCTATACTCGATGTTAACAAATTTCGCTTCTTCAGAAACGCTTTCCTTGCCACTGCCAGTCTACATTTTATATCTTCTCTACTTCGACCATCATCAGTTATTTTGCTCCCCAAATAGCAAAACTCCTTTACTACTTTAAGTGTCTCATTTCCTAATCTAATTCCCTCAGCATCACCCGACTTAATTAGACTACATTCCATTATCCTCGTTTTGCTTTTGTTGATGTTCATCTTATATCCACCTTTCAAGACACTGCTCTTCCAGGTCCTTTGCTGTCTCTGATAGAATTACAATGTCATCGGCGAACCTCAAAGTTTTTATTTCTTCTCCGTGGATTTTAATACCTATTCCGAATTTTTCTTTTGTTTCCTTTACTGCTTGCTCAATATACAGATTGAATAACATCGGGGAGAGGCTAGAACCCTGTCTTACTCCCTTCCCAACCATTGCTTCCCTTTCATGCCCCTCGATTCTTATAACTGCCATCTGGTTTCTGTACAAATTATAAATAGCCTTTCGCTCCCTGTATTTTACCCCTGCCACCTTCAGAATTTGAAAGAGAGTATTCCAGTTAACATTGTCAAAAGCTTTCTCTCTAAGTCTACAAATGCTTGAAACGTAGGTTTGCCTTTCCTTAATTTTTCTTCTAAGGTAAGTCGTAAGGTCAGTATTGCCTCACGTGTTCCAGTATTTCTGCGGAATCCAAACTGATCTTCCCCGAGGTCGGCTTCTACCAGTTTTTCCATTCGTCTGTAAAGAATTCGTGTTAGTATTTTGCAGCTGTGGCTTATTAAACTGATGGTTCGGTAATTTTCACATCTGTCAACACCTGCTTTCTTTGGGATTGGAATTATTATATTCTTCTTGAAGTCTGAGGGTATTTCGCCTGTCTCATACATCTTGCTCACCAGATGGTAGAGTTTTGTCAGGACTGGCTCTCCCAAGGCCGTCAGTGGTTCTAATGGAATGCTGTCTACTCTCGGGGCCTTGTTTAGACTCAGGTCTTTCAGTGCTCTGTCTAACTCTTCACGCAGTATCGTACCTCCCATTTCATCTTCATCTACATCCTCTTCCATTTCCATAATATTGTCCTCAAGTACATCGCCCTTGTATATACCCTCTATATACTCCTTCCACCTTTCTGCTTTCCCTTCTTTGCTTAGAACTGGGTTTCCATCTGAGCTCTTGATATTCATACAAGTCGTTCTCTTATCTCCAAAGGTCTCTTTAATTTTCCTGTAGGCTTTATCTATCTTACCCCTAAATGAAGGTACGATAAAAAAATAGTAGAACTTATTTTCTGTAGGCCAGATTAAACAGGCCAGTGGTTCCCGGAATATCGGAACGACAGCACGTGCGTCGCTGGTTAACGTAAGTAAATATTCTCGTATTTGGTATTTTTGATCTATCCCACGAATTTTAACGAGTAGCCTTTAGTATTTCAGTGTTTTATTGTAAGGATTTATCTACTGTTATGGTACACAATGCGTAAATTACCTATGTTTCTGAACGTAACAAATATCTTGCTTTTATTTCAACATGTGTGATTACGGCTAGATGTTCCGTTTTTCGGGGGCACGTTGTGGCCTCGGAACAACTTGCCCCAATTCATTTGTACCATCAATGGAATATTGTTGATGCGCCAGGGCCATCAGGGGTTGTTAATCTGCCTGTATCTTCTGGTGTCATGGAAGAACAATTCCCTTTCCCTCCAGAAGCAGTACTACCTTTTCCGAAGGCACCGCTAAGGACTGGAACAAACAAGAGACGTCTTAGAAAATCTGCTATTTTAACCGGGTCTCCAGTAAAACAAAGCTTAGCAGAAGAGCAAAGCACGAAAAGGAAAGTGAACATCAACAATGAAAACGTGAGGAAAAATAAAGGAAAAGGTAAAGGTAAAACAACACAAGAAAATGGAAAAGGAAAAGGCAAAGGGAAGGGGAAGTCTGTTAAACGACAGGTTTTACAAACAAGTAGTGAAAGGTCTGACATTGAAGAGGAGAGTTTATAGTATTACTGTCTAGTGTGCAGTGGCAGTTACACCAACTCGCGTTCTGGGGAAGAATGGGTTCAGTGTCAAGAATGCAAGAAATGGGGCCCATTCCAAATGTGGGCAGAATCAAGCCTTATTAACCTACCTATGCCCGAACCGTGATTGTGATATATCTTCTGATGATTAATTATTTATAAGTATATATGTTTTCTGCCTATGACGGCAATATGGTAGATACTTTCAGCCTAAAGCAAGGGCAATATGATTGAAGACTGAATTATCAAGGCTGAGTAGTTATATGTTATTTGATAAGCTGTTAATTACTAAAGGGTTAATAATTGTCTAAGTACAAACTATAGTTACTTGTTATATAACATACAAATGTTTACCTGATGATTTGTACGACATTGTTGATTATTAACTAAATAAACAGATATGGTTTAAATATTTATTGTTTTTTATTTAACAAATATGGTAACATCTTATCCCCGCTTGTTAACAATTTTCCCCAAGTCGGGATAAATTTGGACACTGAAACATTATTAGTAAAAAAATTTCACAACAAATGACCCAAATACCTATCTTAATATCAAAGTTACATATATAAGTAAATTTTGATTGCATCGCATGAGTACTAAAATCAAGTATTCTTAACAGATTTTGAGGTTAACTAAAAATCGGAACTTGTAGCTCTGGTCTCCCCTACTAAAATGAATTTGCTAAATTTCAGTTACACGATAAATCACACAAATCTAAAGGCTCTGAACTGAACTAAATACTTAAGGATTAAAATTACGATTAACTTAAACTAGGACGTTCACACAAATAATGTTCTGCAACAGTCGAACCAAAGACTGCTATTTATTGGCAGAGCACTTGGAGGATGCAACGGGTCTACTACGGAGACTGCCTACACCATGCCCGTCAGTCCTCTTCCGGAGTACTGCTGCGCAGTGTGGGATCCTCCCAAACAGGACTGACGGAGAACGTCGAAAAAGTTCAAAGAAGGGCGACCCGTTTCGTTTTATTGCGAAAGAGGGGAGAGAGTGCCACAGGTATAATGCGCGAATTGGTGTGGGGGATATTACAACGGAGGCGTTTTTCATTGCGACGGGATCTTCTCATGACACAATTACCAACTTTCTCCTCAGAGGTGGAAAATATGTTGTTGACTTCCACCTACATAGGGAGGAATGATCATCATGATAAAATGACAGAAATCAGAGTTCTTAGGGAAAAATTCCAATCCCAAAGAAAGCAGGTGTTGACAGATGTGAAAATTACCGAACTATCAGTTTAATAAGTCACAGCTGCAAAATACTAACACGAATTCTTTACAGACGAATGGAAAAACTGGTAGAAGCCAACCTCAGGGAAGATCAGTATGGATTCCGTAGAAACACTGGAACACGTGAGGCAATACTGACCTTACGACTTATCTCAGAAGAAAGATTAAGGAAAGGCAAACCTACGTTTCTAGCATTTGTAGACTTAGAGAAAGCTTTTGACAATGTTGACTGGAATACTCTCTTTCAAATTCTAAAGGTGGCAGGGGTAAAATACAGGGAGCGAAAGGCTATTTACAATTTGTACAGAAACCAGATGTTATAAGAGTCGAGGGACATGAAAGGGAAGCACTGATTGGGAAGGGAGTAAGACAGGGTTGTAGCCTCTCCCCGATGTTATTCAATCTGTATATTGAGCAAGCAGTAAAGGAAACAAAAGAAAAATTCGGAGTAGGTATTAAAATCCATGGAGAAGGAATAAAAACTTTGAGGTTCGCCGATGACATTGTAATTCTGTCAGAGACAGCAAAGGACTTGGAAGAGCAGTTGAATGGAATGGACAGTGTCTTGAAAGGAGGATATAAGATGAACATCAACAAAAGCAAAACGAGAATAATTGAGTGTAGTCGAATTAAGTCGGGTGATGCTGAGGGAATTAGATTAGGAAATGAGACACTTAAAGTAGTAAAGGAGTTTTGCTATTTGGGGAGCAAAATAACTGATGAATGGTCGAAGTAGAGAGGATATAAAACGTAGACTGGCAATGGCAAGGAAAGCGTTTCTCAAGAACAGGAATTTGTTAACATCGAGTATAGATTTAAGTGTCAGGAAGTCGTTTCTGAAAGTATTCGTATGGAGTGTAGCCATGTATGGAAGTGAAACATGGACGATAAATAGTTTGGACAAGAAGAGAATAGAAGCTTTCGAAATGTGGTGCTACAGAAGAATGCTGAAGATTAGATGGGTAGATCACATAACTAATGAGGAAGTATTGAATAGGATTGGGGAGAAGAGAAGTTTGTGGCACGACTTGACCAGAAGAAGGGATCGGTTGGTAGGACATCTTCTGAGGCATGAAGGGATCACAAATTTAGTATTGGAGGGCAGCGTGGAGGGTAAAAATCGTAGAGGGAGACCAAGAGATGAATACACTAAGCAGATTCAGAAGGATGAAGGTTGCAGTAGGTACTGGGAGATGAAAAAGGTTGCACAGGATAGAGTAGCATGGAGAGCTGTACAAACCAGTCTCAGGACTGAAGACCACAACAACAACAACAACAAGGAAAATTTTAAGTGTTTGTTTTTTCCGCATGCTGCTCGAGGGTGGAACGGTAGAGAAATAGCTTGAAGGTGTTTGGACGGGTCCCCTGCCATGAACTTAACTGTGAACTACAGAGCACTCATGTAGATGTAGATGTAGATGGAGATGGCTTGGCGAAGCTGTGTAAACGCTGAGCCGTGCACTTTGGCCACAGGAAGCTTCGGTCCGTGAGTAACACTGTGACAGAGTGTATCATGTGCACCAAAGACCCAACAAAAAAAATAGGGAGTGGAAGGGACCAGAACCACTTGGGAACCAAGGCAGGAAATCTCAACCTAGCAGTGTAGGGGGATCCGTTTAGGGGGTGAACAAATTGGTCCCAGGAGTACCTGTGTGCAAGGCACAAATGTTTTGTACCACAGTTGATTCACTGGAGAACGTACAACGGTCGAACTAGTGAGAACAGGCATATAAAAAGAAGAGCGAGGACATAACAACTCTGGGTCTCACAGCTCTGTTGAGTCGGGGCGCTGCAGCAGAACACTTGGCACACGGAGAGCTGCTGTGCTGGGTGCAGCAGGCACCGACACGGCTGCCTGTGCGGCAGCTCGGGCGGTACCGGCCCATACTCTGCTGCTGACCGTCGCGGCTCCTCCCCCGTCATGAACGAAGGGTCTGCGGTTGTCTGCAGCTCGCCCGCAACGTGAAGAGCGTCAACTGCACCGGCCGCCCAGTCATGGAAAGTAACAGTGCTCAGCCTTTACCCAAACGCGGTCATGTTGGAAACAAGAACTTGTATTCCCATGCAACGGATGTTTCCAGCTGCCCAGGAAAAACGCACTGGGAGAATATTACTCCGTGAGCGGATGACCAGTATTACTTTTTGTCAGTCATTCGATGCTGCTCACGCGTCAGTGACTGATACCAGGATAGTATGGACACTGTACAATATTTTAGTTGCGTTGAAGCAGGCAATGAGAAACCCATGTCATAGGGACTGAATATCTTGCTCCGTTCAAACTCAGTCATTGATATTATTCCTTAAAACGTTTACGAGGGACATTGTTTGTACAGAAAGCAGATGGCAGTTATAAGAGTCGAGGGACATGAAAGGGAAGCAGTGGTTGGGAAGGGAGTGAGACAGGGTTGTAGCCTCTCCCCGATGTTATTCAACCTGTATATTGAGCAAGCAGTAAAGGAAACAAAAGAAAAGTTCGGAGTAGATATTAAAATCCATGGAGAAGAAATAAAAACTTTGAGGTTCGCCAATGACATTGTAATTCTGTCAGAGACAGCAAAGGACTTGGAAGAGCAATTGAACGGAATGGACAGTGTCTTGAAAGGAGGATATAAGATGAACATCAACAAAAGCAAAACGAGAATAATTGAGTGTAGTCGAATTAAGTCGGGTGATGCTGAGGGAATTAGATTAGGAAATGAGACACTTAAAGTAGTAAAGGAGTTTTGCTATTTGGGGAGCAAAATAACTGATGAATGGTCGAAGTAGAGAGGATATAAAACGTAGACTGGCAATGGCAAGGAAAGCGTTTCTCAAGAACAGAAATTTGTTAACATCGAGTATAGATTTAAGTGTCAGGAAGTCGTTTCTGAAAGTATTTGTATGGAGTGTAGCCATGTATGGAAGTGAAACATCGACGATAAGTAGTTTAGACAAGATGAGAATAGAAGCTTTCGAAATGTGGTGCTACAGAAGAATGCTGAAGATTAGCTGGGTAGATCACATAACTAATGAGGAGGTATTGAATAGAATTGGGGAGAAGAGGAGTTTGTTGCACAACTTGACTGGAAGAAGGGATCGGTTGGCAGGACGTATTCTGAGGCATCAAGGGATCACCAATTTAGTACTGGAGGGCAGCGTGGAAGGTAAAAATCGTAGAGGGAGACCAAGAGATGAATACACTAAGCAGATTCAGAAGGATGTAGGTTGCAGTAAGTACTGGCAGATGAAGAAACTTGCACAGGATAGAGTAGCATGGAGAGCTGCATCAAACCAGTCTCAGGACTGAAGACCACAACAACAACTGGCATTTGCTTTCACGTTTTACCTTATGATGTCTCTTCATTGACTGACGCTGGGGTCTCACCACCATTCCGGTACACAAGAGAGATTACTGGGAAGTCAACATTTACACAATCTCCCTGCATTCACAATGATGAACTGCTAACACTCGGCTACAGACGTATTCTAGATCTGGACTCAGAGAGGAGTGGCAGGCCTAAGCTTCTGCAGGAAGTCCTTCTCTTCCACGATGGACATCCTGGAGCCACCAACTTGAGTTGTAACTGGAGTTTTGAGCACCCGAACGAGTTTGAACCTAAATGCCATCGTTCAGACGCGGTGACGAGAGAAGCAAAAGTCTTAAACTCTCTTCATCCACAACCGCACATGTGCACACATTGCCACATGCACTGTAGAGTTCAGAATGAATGAAAATCTATATAAAACATCAGATGTAGAAATGGGAAAAAAGGAAAGGGATGGGTGGGTAATGGGTGTGGTAATTCAAATCCGAAAGTTGAAAGTTTGTCCCGGACTGGGACTCAAACCTGACTTTAATGCTTCTCATGAGCGGTTGCCTTAATCACTTTGGCTATCCAGACATGATCCCTGACTGACTTATCGCACGCTTTGATGTAGCATCCTTCGTCCACTAAACTCGCTAGTCGCAAAGCCTGATTCCCGTTGGAGGTCGGATGATACTTCTGCATTTGTGACTGAAAATCTTTTCGAACACGCCGATTACATACCGTCAGACCCAGTTTTGCAGCTAACTTTTATCAGCTCTTGCCACACTTCACTGAATTGTCTCGTTGTCACCGTTCTGAGTTATTTTTCTGAATGATGATAAAGTGCCACATAAGCTGTCATGCTATTAAAATGTGAAATGATAATTAAATCAAGACCATAAGCTGTTGACAGGCGTTGATATACATCAGCGGGGACAGTTGAACAGACGCTCTATCCATCTGAGCCACCGAGGGCACAGAGGATAGTGCGACTGCATGCATAATCCCTTGCACGCTCCCCGTGAGACCCACATTCCCAACTTACTGTCCACACACTACATCCGTAGTGCCCCTGCCCACTAAAGTTATTACTCGCGGCAGACAATCGTACCGAGTCCCGTAAGAGCTTGGACATCCAGCACAGAAGAAGGTCATGGCCAGTTAGCTTTAACTATATGAAGATGGTATTTGTTCTTTCGGAAATGTGGTTGCGTTTGCAGTGATCCAGCTACGCACGGCTAACAAAATTAACACCTAACCTGCTATGTTATCTAGTTCATTTATGAACCAAGCCATATGTACTGATCACAACTCAGACCTGACACTAAATTTTCGCCACGCTACCATAAAACGCTGAGTCAATCCTGCTCATTGCATATCTGATGACGTGTGGAAACA
Organism: Schistocerca americana; assembly: GCF_021461395.2. Lineage (NCBI taxonomy): Eukaryota > Metazoa > Arthropoda > Insecta > Orthoptera > Acrididae > Schistocerca > Schistocerca americana. The sequence continues at coordinate 851,598,866 of NC_060122.1, read as the reverse complement.
AAACACTCTCTGATTTCTACTAACAAAAGTTTGACCGTTTTGCCTAACATATTACCTCTGTATACGGTACAACTGCCCCCCATGAACCATGGACCTTGCCGTTGGTGGGGAGGCTTGCGTGCCTCAGCGATACAGATGGCCGTACCGTAGGTGCAACCACAACGGAGGGGTATCTGTTGAGAGGCCAGACAAACATGTGGTTCCTGAAGAGGGGCAGCAGCCTTTTCAGTAGTTGCAGGGGCAACAGTCTGGATGATTTACTGATCTGGCCTTGTAACATTAACCAATACGGCCTTGCTGTGCTGGTACTGCAAACGGCTGAAAGCAAGGGGAAACTACAGCCGTAATTTTTCCCGAGGACGTGCAGCTTTACTGTATGATTAAATGATGATGGCGTCCTCTTGGGTAAAATATTCCGGAGGTAAAATAGTCCCCCATTCGGATCTCCGGGCGGGGACTACTCAAGAGGACATCGTTATCAGGAAAAAGAAAACTGGCGTTCTACGGATAGGAGCGTGGAATGTCAGATCCCTTAATCGGGCAGGTAGGTTAGAAAATTTAAAAAGGGAAATGGATAGCTTAAAGTTAGATATAGTGGGAATTAGTGAAGTTCGGTGGCAGGAGGAACAAGACCTCTGGTCGGCTGACTACAGCGTTATAAACACAAAATCAAATAGGGGTAATGCAGGAGTAGGTTTAATAATGAATAGGAAAATAGGAATCCGGGTAAGCTACTACAAACAGCATAGTGAACGCTTTATTGTAGCCAAGATAGATACGAGGCCCACACCTACTACAGTAGTACAAGTTTATATGCCAACTAGCTGTGCAGATGACGAAGAAATTGAAGAAATGTATGATGAAATAAAAGAAATTATTCAGATAGGGAAGGGTGACGAAAATTTAATAGTCATGGGTGACTGGAATTCGGTAATAGGAAAAGGGAGAGAAGGAAACGTAGTAGGTGAATATGGATTGGGGCTAAGAAATGAAAGAGGAAGCCGCCTGGTAGAATTTTGCACAGAGCACAACTTAATCATAGCTAACACTTGGTTTAAGAATCATGAAAGAAGGTTGTATACCCGGAAGAATCCTGGAGATACTAAAAGGTATCAGATAGATTATATAATGGTAAGACAGAGATTTAGGAACCAGGCTTTAAATTGTAAGACATTTCCAGGGGCAGATATGGATTCTGACCACAATCTCTTGGTTATGAACTGCAGATTGAAACTGAAGAAACTGCAAAAAGGTGGGAATTTAAGGAGATGGGACCTGGATAAACTGAAAGAACCAGAGGTTGTAGAGAGTTTCAGGGAGAGCATAAGGGAACAATTGACAGTAATGGGGGAAAGAAATACAGTAGAAGAAGAATGGGTAGCTCTGAGGGATGAAGTAGTGAAAGCAGCAGAGGATCAAGTAGGTAAAAAGACGAGGGCTAATAGAAATCCTTGGGTAACAGAAGAAATATTGAATTTAATTGATGAAAGGAGAAAATATATAAATGCAATAAATAAAGCAGGCAAAAAGGAATACAAACGTCTCAAAAATGAGATCGACAGAAAGTGCAAAATGGCTAAGCAGGGATGGCTAGAGGACAAATGTAAGGATGTAGAGGCTTGTCTCTCTAGGGGTAAGATAGGTACTGCCTACAGGAAAATTAAAGAGACCTTTGGAGAGAAGAGAACCACTTGTATGAATATTAAGAGCTCAGATGGCAACACGGTTCTAAGCAAAGAAGGGAAGGCAGAAAGGTGGAAGGAGTATATAGAGGGTTTATACAAGGGCGATGTACTTGAGGACAATATTATGGAAATGGAAGAGGATGTAGATGAAGATGAAATGGGAGATACGATACTGCGTGAAGAGTTTGACAGAGCACTGAAAGACCTAAGTCGAAACAAGGCCCCGGGAGTAGACAACATTCCATTAGAACTACTGACGGCCTTGGGAGAGCCAGTCCTGACAAAACTCTACAATCTGGTGAGCAAGATGTATGAGACAGGTGAAATACCCTCAGACTTCAAGAAGAATATAATAATTCCAATCCCAAAGAAAGCAGGTGTTGAAAATTGTGAAAATTACTGAACTATCAGTCTAATAAGTCACAGCTGCAAAATACTAACGCGAATTCTTTACAGACGAATGGAAAAACTGATGGAAGCCGACCCCGAGGAAGATCAGTTTGGATTCCGTAGAAATGTTGGAACACGTGAGGCAATACTAACCTTATGACTTATCTTAGAAGAAAGATTAAGAAAAGGCAAACCTACGTTTCTAGCATTTGTAGACTTAGAGAAAGCTTCTGACAATGTTGACTGGAATACTCTCTTTCACATTCTAAAGGTGGCAGGGGTAAAATACAGGGAGCGAAAGGCTATTTACAATTTGTACAGAAACCAGATGGCAGTTATAAGAGTAGAGGGGCATGAAAGGGAAGCAGTGGTTGGGAAAGGAGTGAGACAGGGTTGTAGCCTCTCCCCGATGTTATTCAATCTGTATATTGAGCAAGCAGTAAAGGAAACAAAAGAAAAATTCGGAGTAGGTATTAAAATTCATGGAGAAGAAGTAAAAACTTTGAGGTTCGCCGATGACATTGTAATTCTGTCAGAGACAGCAAAGAACTTCGAAGAGCAGTTGAACGGAATGGACAGTGTCTTGAAAGGAGGATATGAGATGAAGATCAACAAAAGCAAAACGAGGATAATGGAACGTAGTCTAATTAAGTCGGGTGATGCTGAGTGAATTAGATTAGGAAATGAGACACTTAAAGTAGTAAAGGAGGTTTGCTATTTAGGGAGTAAAATAACTGATGATGGTCGAAGTAGAGAGGATATAAAATGAAGACTGGCAATGGCAAGGAAATCGTTTCTGAAGAAGAGAAATTTGTTAACATCGAGTATAGATTTAAGTGTCAGGAAGTCGTTTCTGAAAGTATTTGTATGGAGTGTAGCCATGTATGGAAGTGAAACATGGACGATAACTAGTATGGACAAGAAGAGAATAGAAGCTTTCGAAATGTGGTGCTACAGAAGAATGCTGAAGATAAGGTGGGTAGATCACGTAACTAATGAGGAGGTATTGAATAGGATTGGGGAGAAGAGAAATTTGTGGCACAACTTGACTAGAAGAAGGGATCAGTTGGTAGGACATGTTTTGAGGCATCAAGGGATCACAAATTTAGCATTGGAGGGCAGCGTGGAGGGTAAAAATCGTAGAGGGAGACCAAGAGATGAATACACTAAGCAGATTCAGAAGGATGTAGGTTGCAGTAGGTACTGGGAGATGAAGAAGCTTGCACAGGATAGAGTAGCATGGAGATCTGCATCAAACCAGTCTGAGGACTGAAGACCACAACAACAACAACAACGGTACAACTGCATGGATATATGGTTATGATGATATGGCAGTAGGACATTTACTTCTAAGTGAACACACAGTGCTTAGTCTGACACTTGTAATTATGTCCACTCACGCCCGTGTATATTGCACCAATCGGGTGTAAACAGCTCTGCTGTCACTGGCTGTTGCGTTCAGTTTAATGGCGGACGCCACAATTCGAACAAATACAATGCCTAAATAATTGCACATTAAATTCGCTCCCAGAAATTGTGGTGTACACATGTTTCACACTCACCAAAGGATAATTAAAATAGCAGCCAGTGGCAGCAACGCTAAAATTAAGAATGAAAGAAATTGACGTGGGATTGGAAACAAATACTCTAATGGAGGTCAACAATGTCTACATTGATAAGAAAACTTCGCTAACATGACACTTATTTTAAAGAAGAAGCAGACTAAAGATCAGTTTCTCTGAACAAGTTTCAAATAGAAAGTTTACGATTTTAATAGTTGTTTCAGTCTTTGACGTGAGCCAAAGCAGCTGTCCTTATCTATTACGATGCAGGCGGTGAGGTGCAATGTCGTCGGCAGCTTACCGTTGCAGACGGCGTGTTGGGATCAGCTCCGTCGTGTGTAGATGCCGCAGATGAACTATCTCATGGGGAATTTTACTTTTCATTCGGCAACGATTTCATCAGTGGCGTATTATAGGCCACTGGATAGTTGTTGGCCGTTGTTATAGTTGTTGCCAACATTCAGCTTTGCACGAGCGATTTGTTATGTTTCTCACGCACAACGCTAAAATAACACAGTCCAGTAGAGGATTTTAAAGTTATTTCGATAGCGGAATGACAGTTTGTTCGTTTACCAAGCGAAGAACGCGATAGCGAATTTTTCACTGTTGGCGGTAATATGCACACTCGTAATAAACAGTTTCTCTATACCTGTGGCACAATTAACGGTTCATGCACACGGTAGTCAGCGACGGCGCGAATACGCATTGAAATTTTAATATATTTAAATTGCACATGGCGCAGTCTTAGCGAATACGGTTCTTTCCAGAACACCGTCGCCTGCCCGTAGCTATATTGTCGTAGTTACGCGACACAGTTCGTTTGGTGGTTTTACACAGTCCAGCTTCTCTGTCCGCTTTAAATGTTTTACATTCAACGTACAGAAAGGAGCAGAAATGTATCCCATCGTTAATTAGTCTCGATCGCACCGAATGTTTCACAACACGACATTGTCAGCACACTTTTTATCCTCCTTCCGCCTTCTCGATACAAACTTGACTGGAACACACGCTCTACTCCCACTGTTCATCCGCCACAATCGATATTCTGATCGCTCTCGCTCTGCTTCTACAATATCTCAGTACACATTTCACTTTACAAAGTCATTCCAATCAAAATTAACGCAATGAATGATAAACGAAGAATTAAAATATTTTTACGTATTCGGTAGACAGGAAGACCTAATTACTAACGTCCATAAGAGAAATACTAACAGTTGCATATTATTATTTTCAACAAACAGTTACTACGATACATCACCAGAAGTTCATGTACAATTACAAAAAACGAAAGAAAGCAAGAAATAAAACAAAAAAAACCTCTTATATAGGTCGCAACCAGCGATGTCTTCAGACGTTGCCGAACTTTAAAATAACCCGTGCCACCAAGTTTTTCTCGATTATTTGTGGCGTAACACACCACTTGAAAGTGTAATAACTAATGAGTACGACGTGTACTACTTCGGAGTACAATCGCAGTTGTGTACGAAGTGTACCATTTGCCAGTATAGCCACTACTGGGTACGAAGTATACTTCCCAGCAGGACGTTACGTCACACTTACTTCAAAAATGCTTAGTGGCACGTTGTTTCTTTAAAGTCCGGTCACCCAACTGTGGTATAACAATTTACTACCAACCTAAGTTTCGACTACAACCAGTAAATATCTCAACTGGACGGGTTATACCACATTCTCGAAAATGGTTATACAGCAGAAAATGTTCAGAAGAAAAAACGACACACAAAACGATCAGCCAGGTCAGCAGGTTATTGTCGTTCAAAAAGTTTATTTCGTCTGGCTACCACATTGTAGCTAAACCACTGTTTCACGGTAGGCCGGTTGTACTCCAGCTGTTATCTCAGAAAGCTTGAACAAAGGTTTTATACGATGCCAGTTACTTACTTAATTAGTTACATGTCCCATAGATACTATGAGTGATTCTTTTGTCAAAATGATGTGGAACGAGTCGGTTGCCGGCCAGAGTGGCCGAGCGGCTCTAGGCGCTACAGTCTGGAACCGCGCGACCGCATCGGTCGCAGGTTCGAATCCTGCCTCGGACATGTATGTTTGTGATGTCCGTAGGTTAGTTAGGTTTAAGTAGTTCTAAGTTCTAGGGGACTGATGACCACAGCAGTTAAGTGCCACAGTGCTCAGAGCCATTTGAACCATTTTTTGTGATATACCAATAGTTAGTATCTTTTACACGATAAATTGTAATGTTGTATAACGAGTCATTTATATTACAGTACCTTTTTTTGTAAATACGCCTCCATGCTGATCATTTATAAGTTGTTTTTTTTTAAATTAAAGACAGGCGTATGGTAGTCAGCAGTTCCTATCCACCAGCACTCACACATTACAGTAATAGTAAGTTCTCTGCGGAGTAGCAGGAATCGTCAAAGAGAAACGTGTTCAGTTTAGTTTCAAGTTTGACTTTGCTGTCTGTCAGGCATTTTGTATCACAGGGAAAGTGATGAAAACCTTTGGTAAAGTAGATGTAGGAATAATAATATTATCTTGGAACTTTTCCATTTGGTCCGTGTTTGCATAGAGAAACGGCAATATTAGAAATAGTGTCCGCCTTGATACAAAACACCTTGTTATTCGTTTATTTCTTTATTATCCCAAACTAGTTTCGGTGACAAATATCACCATCATCAGTGGGTTTTTTTAACCTAAAACATGCAGAAAATGGCATGGTTGTGCAAACACAGCAAAACATTGTTACATTTTTACAAACCGTCTTTTGAAATATAGTTTTATATTGCTACTTTCATACTACCTTATTTATTGTGCATTACAGCATGTCTTTAAGCAATTATTGACGCTGTTTGTGACATATTTTCTGTGCTCTTTTTTCCGTTTTTTTTTCTATTGCCGTCTTTTTACTTAGCGAACATCATGTCATCTGCATTTGTTTACTAACAGCCGCTCACATGGTTGCAGATGACATGATGTTCGCTAAGTAAAAAGACGGCAATAGAAAAAAAAACGGAAAAAAGAGCACAGAAAATACGTCACAAACAGCGTCAATAATTGCTTAAAACATCCCGTAACATACAATAAATGCCGGCCGCGGTGGTCTAGCGGTTCTAGGCGCTCAGTCCGGAGCCGCGCGACTACTACGGTCGCAGGTTCGAATCCTGCCTCGGGCATGGATGTGTGTGTTGTCCTTAGGTTAGTTAGGTTTAAGTAGTTCTAAGTTCTAGGGGACTGATGACCTCAGATGTTAAGTCCCATAGTGCTCAGAGCCATTTGAACCATACAATAAATAAGGTAGTATGAAAGTATCAATATAAAACTATATTTTAAAAGACGATTTGTAAAAATGTAATAATGTTTTACTGTGTTTGTACAACCATGCCATTCTCTGCATGTTTCAGATTAAAAAACCCCACTGATATTTGTCGCCGAAACTAGTTTGGGATAGTAAAGAAATAAACTAATAACGAGATGTAGGCGTTACAATATGCCTGGGGACAATGCAGTCCTTACCGAGCAAAGTTATTTTAGTTGAAGCAAATGAGCCTGCCGTACATCTACGTCGCGAATACTTGGTGCGAATTTTTACTCAAGGGGTCGCAGTTTGCTGACGACCAGACATTACAAAATACCTATACCTAAACGAGATTGTGGTATATGTCCAGATACTGGCTCAATAAAAAGTCTTCCTCTTCTTGTTGCTGCTTCAGTGGCTAGTAGTCAGATTCTCAAACCAAGGCTGTCTGCACAACAATTACTGTGCTGGGAAGCACACTATTATCGTAAGTGTGTGTTGGAACCACATGCTGTATTCGATCTTACACTTTGGTTATAGGTATTCATATAATTGCGTTTTGACGGAGTAACCCTCCAAAAATAGCAACCAGAGATTCGTCTATAAAGACGCGTCGAAGGATGAAGATGGAAGTGGTTGTGCTTTGCTGTGGTACCAGCTGCCATATTGGGATGAAACAGAAGCTCCGTAAGAAACTTACTGTTACGACAGTCGAGCTTTCGCCTATTCATCGAGCCCCTCTTTACGCCACGAAGCATGTGGGCTGTGGGTTCGTTATCCCTTCTGGTTCCACGTCAGCGCTGGAACTAAGATATCCGCACAGCGCAAGATCCAGCCGCCAGATAGCGTCACTGTATAGGAACAACAATAACTTTTCTTGATCATTCATTTTACGTAACTGTAAATTGTATTGTAGTACTGTTCAGCTCTATTTTCAGTAACATTCAGGACAATAGTTAAAGCTTGGTTTCATTCATTTAATTATTTATTTTCATAACCACTATAATTTGGCAAAGCTATTAATTTCTGATACAGTCATTTTGCAGCCTACAGTTGTTAATCCTAATGGGATAAGAATTAAATATTGATTTCTTTTCATTTGCTTTTAATTGCCAGCGTTTCTTTATTTACAACTCTAATGTGGCAGATGACAAGTGAGAATCAGGAAGTTACCGTGTGCTGGGTAAGAGCACATTGTGCGTACCTGGGGACGATACAGTAGACAGGGTAGCCAAAGCAGCCGCGAACGGCAGAATGAATGGACACATGTAAATACCAGCTACAGATGTTTTAAATGCTATTTGATCAGCAATCGGGTAGGGATGGAATGCAGAATGGCAAGAGCTGCAAATATGAAAGCAAGGATTATACCGAAATGAACCCGTTCCTCATTCCTAATGTCAGGCACGATAAAAACAGGTCTTCCAGGAGACTCACAAAGACTACAAGGCCCCTCAAATTCAACCGGGGCTGTTAGGGAAAGCATCTACATCGTTTTGGCGTGGTCACACGCCCACTGTGCGACTGCGTGAAGACGAGGATGTCCACCGAACTTTGCCTGGAGGCACTAACAGATACAACGGTACAGGCCGCCTCCTACAAAGAGTGGTAGCCAGTCTGTTGTTTGCAGATACGTGTCGCCATACTGCTCTGCTTGAAAGACTTGAGGATTAGTTCAACGTGTAATACACATCCCACTCGCATTAATGTGACCACCGCCTGTGTTCGGCATCAACGTGCAATAGCCACTCATAGACGGAATCTGGAGGCACTGGCAGTGGAGGGTAGATAAAGGAAGTCTGGTTCAGACGCAGGAAACAATGCAGATGGTGTCGCAACACGGAAACCGCCATTTATCTGACGTCCAAAAGAGCGTGATCATTGGCTTTGGGGCCTAGTGTGGAAGCGTTTCTGAAACGTCTGTGTTTTTAAGCCATTCGCTTGGCGCCGTTGCTAAAGTGTACCGTGCGTGGAATATGGCGCTATCCAAAACTGCTTCCTAGGTAACGGGTGCACCACGGGCGGTAGATGAGAGGTGTGAATGGTGGCTGCCGTGGTGTGTACGGGAGAACTGACTTGCAGCTGTTGAAGAACTGACCGCCCAGGTGAACCGAGAGACTTCGAACAGCGTCTCGTCGAAGACCGTTCAGCGAACGCTGCTGTGTGCGGGATTCCGCAGCAGGCTCCTGGTTGGTGCACCCACGCTGACTGCTGTTAATGGCGGCGAAGGCTGGAATTTGTGCACCAGTACGGCAACTGGACGCCCGTTGAGTGGCTGTAACATCGAAAATGCAGGATGCATGGCACCTGCTAACGATATAAATATATTTTTTAATTGTATGTAAATATTTGTAACTTAAATTATTTCTTTTAATAGGTAAGGACATTGCTTCACTGTATGTGTACATTTAGGTAAAAGTCTGTTGACGTTTCATTGTATTTGTCTGTGTTTTACTGTTAAACTTATAAGCTCTGGGAAAAAGCCAAATGAATTGTTATTTGCATCGACTAGCAACGATAATAGCAGTGCTTTTGCGTCGTAAAATCTTTGAGTAGGGGGTTGTTGCGCAAAGCGAGCGGAGAGATAAGAGGAGATGGGGCCCCTCCACGCCCGCACCAACGTGGTGACCAAACCAAAAGTTCTACTGTCACCTCCGTAAACATGTTAGTTATCTAGTATGTGGATCACAGGATGCTGGGCTGTGATCTTGTCCGTGCGTCTGGGTAAGGCTACGCATTAACACGGTCCATCAGGTGATAGATAGTGGACGAAACGCGAGTGAGGGTAGCGATTTGAAGAGCAGAGGAAAAAAAAGTGCCATTGCTCGTGCCGTGGGAAAAAAACCTCTGCGACAGTGGGATGGGTAGTAAGAGCAGTAGTGGCTTACTAGCTGCGATAGTTCATGCAAGGTTGGATTTGTTAGTATAGGTATCATGCATCATTACCGTGGCAAGCGATGGCGATGTGTCCCAGTTGTTGCTGCTGCTGCATTCCTGGAACAATCAAGATCGTTATACAGTAGTGGGAGATCGGCCATAGATCATCTCACTGTGTGGGGGATGTGTGGAGCTTGTTTGCATGCAGTGTACGGTACGGCTTCCCTGTGGGGTGCCAGTTATTCGGCAGCGTGTTCCAGCTGGATATCCAGTAATGGCGTCTGATTAACAGGGGCTCGCCTGTGCCGTTATGTTTGCGTATGCTTGGCCATAGATGTTATGTCCTTACAAGTATGTCTTCTGGTCTTTTATGTTTCCATCTATGGTTGTGGTCGTAGTTCCCCAGATTCAGGATAAACGGGTTCTGCGAATGTCTGGAGTTTCTGTATAGTCTTGTGCTGAGTTTGTGGATTACCTCCGTGAGAGTCTCAAGTCGGTATTCCCGGTGAAGGTCCGCGATGCGTGTGTATCGTGGAGCATTGCTTACGATTTTGAGTACTTTGTTTTGTATGAGCTGCAGACGGCGCAGGCGTGTAGGCGCAGCGTATCCCCAGACGGGAGCTGCGTACGTCATCAGGGGTCGGATGTCATGTACATGGACCTCGACAACCTTCTGTTCAGTGTGCTACGCCTGTTGAGCATAGGATAGAGCTGTTTGAGCCTCGCGCTAGCTCGGTTGGTCATGTGTTGTATGTGGTCCCCCCAGAGTAATTTCCGGTCCAGCCAGACACCGAGGTATTTGACTTTCTCGCGGAAACGTATTGGGCGTGCATGTAGAGTTATTGGTCTGCAGTGTCGGTGTTTGCGCAGCTGCTTCGCTCTTCTAGTGAACAGAACGGTTTCGCACTTGTCGACGTTTACTCTAACACGCCATTTCTCCAACCAAGGCTCGGCCACTCTGAGTGCAGTTTGTAGGCGTGACGTAATGTTTGATGGTTTCCAATCTTGCGCAAGGATGGCTGTGTCATCCGCGTAGATTGCCATCATTGTGTTGTGTGTGGTTGGGAGATCGTTTATGTAGAGTGATAGACGGGTTCCAGCGCTTGCAGTGTGCGGAAGTGTGGTGTTAGCGCTCTCGCAGTAGAGAGTACCATTTCGGCGGCATCATGTACTCGCGCCGGCCAGATGTCTAGAGCAGGAGTAACGACAGTGGACGGGCGGAAGAGGCTGTATTAATTACGATTGCCCGTTCCTGTAATTAGCCGTGGCTCCACAAGATGCTACCGTCTTCAACAACAGCAGCAGTTCCAGCGACACAGTTTGGTCGTCGGCTCCGAGTTTCGTCGCACGCGCAGCACTGAAGTAAGACTGTTCATTGGTAGAAAGTATTAAAGGCTAACCCAGCAGCACAACTGAATGTGATTTCATTAATGAACTTTATTTAAATAATAATCAGTTAAATTCAGGGTGATTGTGTTCTCATCGCCTCCAGACATTGTTACCAATCAGGGTCCTTGATCCCTTTTCTCCGTATATGCTAACCGAAGCTTGAGAATCTATCACTAGAAAAAATCCAAATCGAAAGAAAATGTACAACTTAAGAGTGCGGAAGTTTTATTTGTTTTACACACGGTTTGGAGGACATGGGTGTTTGGTTTGGTACGTATTCTAGTATTTAATTCTGTTCAAGTCAGTAAAAAGGCTCAGATGTTCAGACAATAATATGAAATCCAATTTGAAAATTAAGTCAGTGCAAAGTAAAAACTAGTTGCCTTTCTCTAAATTTCTTTGATGACGTTACGATGAGGTCTGGTTAAATGGCTCTGAGCACTATGGGACTTAACTTCTGGGGTCATCAGTGCCGTAGAACTTAGAACTACTTAAACCTAACTAACCTGACATCACACACACCCATGCCCGAGGCAGGATTCGAACCTGCGACCGTAGCGGTCTCGCGGTTCCAGACTGTAGCGCCTAGAACCACTCGGCCACTGCTGCCGGCTGTTGAGGTCTCTGAAACTCATTGTTCCCGTAACGAAGTTCAATACTAACAGTTGTAGTGGATATTTCCAAATAATTACTCGATTGCCTTTTTCAAAATTTAATGATAAACGTAACGTAAAAATGACTTCTCAGTTTTCTTTATCATTACATACTCACTTACAATTAGTGTAAAAAAACGTGACAACCTTTAGTTGCCACGTCAGTGTTTAATAATAAATGTTTTTCTTTCCTACCATCTTGTACAGGATTTTGGATGTAAATTGCCCTAGTGGGCTGGCGACCGTAATTATTTCCTTTTCGTTCATTAGCGTAACTTTTGGTTTCATGATCAGTGGAACCCCTTTTCTGTCCAGTGTTGTTCGTGAGTGAATGCACAAAATAACTTCAATTTTTACAAATTGTAGCCCTGTTCGGTTTAATTTCTTTTTTATTTTTAGTAGACTTTTCTATCAGAAAGATCGGTTGTACACTTTTCCCCTACTTATCGGTATTACTTCTTCGGGAAAGATAGCCTTATCCAATTAGAAAAATTCTATTAGGTATACACGCGAGCCACGCTCATATTTTATATCGCAGCTGCAAATTTCACTTCTATTTACGTCACGTTTTTGACGTGTTAAACCTTGTATAAGTATGGTGATAGCTGTAAAATTCTTGCTTGGATGTCAAAAGCCCTACGGCCGGTTTTCCAAACTACATTGTATATCTCTGTATTTCTTTGTCACATTCCACATTTTAGTACTTGGCTAACATTCTTCCGTGGACCACGCAGTCACTTAACAGGCGCATGTAGGAGGTGAAGCCGCACGGAGCCGCGCGGGATTAGCCAAGCGGTCTAAGGCGCTGCAGTCATGATGGACTGTGCGGCTGGTCCCGGCGGAAGTTCGAGTCCTCCCTCGGGCATGGGTGTGTGTGTTTGTCCTTAGGATAATTTAGGTTAAGTAATGTGTAAGCTTAGGGACTGGTGACCCTGGCAGTTGAGTCCCGTGAGATTTCACACACATTTGAACATTTTTTGACGCACGGAGCAGACAAGTGTAGGGCGCAGACCACAGTACGTAACACATTAATTTCGAAGGGCCGCAGAAGGCCGTTCGTGGATTGTGTCAGCGCCCGCTTCAGAAGCGTTACAGACCGGAACAAACTTTCAAACAAGCGCCACGTTTGCATAATTTAATTGTGTTACTGTTTATCCGCGTCCTTAATGTGATGAAATTAGGCGTGTAATGAAGGTTTAGGGAGCTAATTAGCGGCGTCGTATGGCGGCGTTTCCTTCTTAATTAACCGCTGGCGCAGAGGCTTGCGACGCACGCCATGTTTTGCCGTCCGACTAAGCCCACGCTGTGGATATGAAAACAAAAGCTAAGCTCGCAGGCCTGCCCCTCCACGAGGGAAAAAGTTTTTTGCGAGAAAATTTCCCTCACTCTGCAGTGGGCTTTCACTGGCTGGTGCATGCGCGAATGCCAGTACAGCACGGCCCCTAGGACGAGTGGTCACTAGCTCGGCAACCTGGGCTTTCCATTCAGATTGTGTAAAAATTCCTTGTCTTTCAATGGTCTTGCGATGGGTTTCGCAACCTTTTGCCATATCTTTCTTTCCCCTCCCCCCTCCCCCCGAAAAAAAAAAGAATCAATCTCTTTGTAACTTCGTTCTACTGTACACCAAAGGCCCATGACACGTGGATCGTAACGAAATTTTTCGTGCAGATAATATACTTATTTAACTTCGTCAACGCACAGTACACAAACACGTCTTTCACGAGTAACCCGTTCAAGTTTCTTCCTTTTGAGTCGTCTGCGTGCGATCGTCTAACGTACTGTTTGGTTTATTACATTGAGTACGTCGCTTCCTCTTGTAGCTCGTATTGCAATGTTTTATTACTTGTGTGAGCTGCGCATGAATATCCTTTAATTAGCCTAGTCGACAGAGAGCAGTCTGTTTCGGTTGGCTAGGAAGCGACCTCATATGACAATTTCCTACGTAAAAACATAGATATGCCACCAATGGGGGTAATAAAAGAGCTCACATGCTATTCAAAGAAACCGCTTACCTCACGACACGGAAGAATACAACGTAGCGCCACCGCGAGGCTGAATTCGCAAAATGAACTGTCTCGCTAGAAAGGATTGTGACAAATTGTGCGAAACTCCGCAAGTGTTAAGACGATGAACTCGTTGTGGAAACTCTTGGACAAACAGGATTTTGAAATAGTTGCTTATTCCAGACAGGACTAACTAATACTCTGGAAGCTAGTTCTAGGGTTAGAAAAAGCATGAATAACACTGTTACAACAGAAAGCAGTGTAAAAGCCCCGGGAGTGGATGCTAACCGCAGTAGCAAACACTAGCAGCATCTTAAGGCAACAACTTAGTTGCAAAACAAAACATATTGAATGTGACACCGTTGACTGAGGCACTCCAAGTGAGAGAGAGCAGACTTACGCGGAGCTGGACCGAGGCTGGGGTCGACGGACGTGGATTCGGAGCCCAGATCGTCTGACTGAGAACTCCGTCAAAATGCGGAATCTAGGGGTTTAAAGAGTCGTGTGGGGGCACTGTTTTTCCCACTTAAAGCCACCCAGCCAATCCCGTAGGTCTCTTGCAGGTGCCTGCCAATCATGGTTTAGTTAGATCCCCTCTACTGCTCCTAAGGCGGGGATGTTAATGCAGTTGCGCCTACTAAGTCCGTATTTGGTATCAAAATTGTTCAGCTGAAAGCTAAACCTAACTGCTCTGCCAAAAAGGCTTGCAACATTATTGTTATACGCCATTTAGCTCCGCCCCTCGGGATCCTCGGAGTAGGGACTGCTGGGTCAACAGTTTTTTGGCGTGTTCGCTCTCTTTCTCACCCTTGTGAGCCTACTGACGTTGCTGTTCTCAGGGCTGGTATCAAAGTGGCTTTATACGCTGCTACGTGCCTGTTGATTACAAAGTTCTACGGTGGCAACCTACCACAGCGTCCAGACGACATATGAAGTTACATGTTACTTCCTTGAAGAGTAACTAACACCCTGGGACCGCGTCTGGGGGCGCCTGCGTTTTCGCAAGGCTCTCCCCTTACCGTTTACTTCATGTAACAATACCTCTCCTAGTTTCGTCTGCCCTCAGCATCGTCTCTGCTTCCTCGCCTTGGTGCGCCTGTCCTCCTTTCTCACGGCTTCAAGATAACACTACAGTAGCAAGGAATAATCAATATATTACAACATGTTATTTCAATTTATTTGCTGTGGTCAGAGTAAAGTGAAACTGCGATTTTGTGTAAAAGTGTGAATCGATGTAATCAGAATCTTCGAAAGTGTTATGTGAAGCAATGTGTATGAGCAATGTAGAATCACATCGACAGGTCGAAAAAGAAGGCAACAACGAAGAGTCGGGAGCGAGAAGAAGATAGTGGAGGTGACGTTCGTGCTCCACGTATACTCTACTACACACTGTGCTCGCTGCCGGTGAAAAATATCAGTGTACGGACGATGTTGCATTTAGGATCTCGGTGCGTATCGCGATTAAAGAACAATAACTTTACGTGTCGTGTTGGTTATTTGGCGGAACTTTCTTTTGACACAAGAAGCATAAATCTTTGATATGCAGACCGGTAAGCTATGTGCTGCGCCGCCCTGACGCTGCCTGAACACCGACAAGGTAATGAACGCACGCGATGCCGCATTTTGGAGCGCATAAGGCTTCACTCAGAACTGCAGAAGCCTCGTCTGTTACATCCCCGTTTTGCGTAATACTCGTGTCGATCGTCAATTAAAGCTCATGGTATTCACATTTGCTACGTAAGTTAAAATCTGAAACGCGATGATTTTTCTGTTATATAATTATTGAGAAGCCACATCAGACACTGTAATTTACGACAAGTTAGATAAGTAATTAAAGATAATTGAGGGTCACTGTAGACCACTTTGATAGTTTTCTCTTTTGTGAAACTTAATTTAAATCTAGATTATAGATGTGATATGGCATAGGTCATCCTTCGATCCATTGTAGAACTTGGAAACCCATTCAGGGAATATTCGTTCACATTTTTGTTGAACGCAGTTGGTTTTTACCATCCTGTATTAAAACATTTCATTTTATCAATAGTGCAATTTATAAACAACGTTTTCTGAAAAAATGATCAAATGTGTGTTAAATCTTATGGGACTTAACTGCTAAGGTCATCAGTCCCTAAGCTTACACACTACTTAACCTAAATTATCCTAAGGACAAACACACACATTCATGCCCAAGGGAGGATTCGAACCTCCGCCGGGACCAGCCGCATAGTCCATGACTGCAGCGCCTTAGACCGCTTGGCTAATCCCACATGGCAACGTTTTGTGAGTAGAATAAAATTTCCAATGGTAAACTTAACTGCTTTTTCGACGTTATTTTACCAGCTAACTAAAACTAGGAAAGCCTTGAACCCTTTCCACTAAATTTAGTTAGTATTAAGATTCTTTTACAGGGAGTGCAGTGGAGCTGACGCTGAAATCATTAAGTATTTGGTTACATCATCGCTAGTCTCACTAAACTCTTCTGAATACTACATGTCATGTGTGGTCTGACGTCTCCTTACCAGCAACAGGTCCCAGGCTCAAACTAGTCAACTCCCTAAAAAACACTCTCAGAGCGTCATTGCGCGAAAGTGGTATGGAGACACGATATAGAACAACAGACACCATGCAGAATCGGTAGCGCACGATACCATATGCTGTGATGGCTGCTGTCTGCGTCGCTCGCTGCTGACAAATAAGGTAAGTCTCGTTCTATCTGGACTGACCTTCACCAATCAAACTTTCCCTGCGACTTGATGACGTCAAGGACACCTATTCGCCCCTAGTCTAACTATTGGCGTGGTACACCGGTCAGATAACCAGTCCACCGTGATGCCACTCAAAATTCGCTCGCAGGCATTTAGCTATAACTCTGTCCATTCACACCGCACAATAAGTGTGTCGGCCAACACAGTGAACAACGCTTAATCACAAGGACTCAATATAGAGTATTACTCCGATTCGCTCTCGACAGAGGTGCTCTCCCAGTGAAGTACTGAGGAGAGACTTGTTCCTCGCTCTTTGAGTACGTGTGCGAGCGCGCACGCTCTCGTTACGTGTTCTCGCTCGAAGAGCGACAACGGAATGGCCCCTCTGCATGACAGACGTGAAGGGGTATATCTTTTGGTCTCTTCCATTACTCCTTCAGCTCAAGGTGTCAGAAATATCATCTGCCAATCAGTATTGCTCTTCTAAAACGGGAGAATGACGTTTCGTTTAAGGCGACCAATCCGGAAATCTGTAGTATCGGCGTTTGGCGTTTGCTGTCTTCCTGTGAAAATCTCTGAAACTGCGTGCTATGTGTAAAGAATGCGAATGCTGGCCGCTCCCACACAATGTAGCGGAATTTGCTTTTAAGCCGAACACGGGGTCGTCCTTTCACTCGTCCTTTCACTCGGGCAAACGCTGTCTCCCCTACGGGCGGTCACCGGCCGCGTAGATGGGTTGTGACCGGCCTCCTGGCGTGCGGTTGCCTCTCTCGAACTAAAAGCTCCTGTGACCGTTGTGTCTGGAACGTATGTGTGTACGCCAGCCTCGAGTATTTCAACCGCGGTTCGCACCTGCGATTTATTAGTTAATTGCATATTGTTTACGTGAATTCATACAACATTGACTTTATCTTATCGAGTTTGAGTTCGAATGAAGCGTCTTGATGTGCGGAATATGATTGTGAGGGCGGAATATGTAAGCAATGAAGGTCAGGAGACCACGACGTCCTACATACCTCCCCCCTTCTGACAAAATGTTTGTCTGGGGTTTGTCAATGCCGAGGAAAACATTGACAGAGTCAGGCAAAAATTGTTCTTTTAGATTTTCCAGTAAACTTTTCTCAGCTATTCTTTACAATTTTTTCTAATGATTTCTTTATAGCTATTGTTTCTATTTTTTAATTCTACAATTTGTGTTTTGTTGTTAGGTAACTACAGACTTTACAAAGGTTGTTATTCTTTGTCGTTGCCAGTATGTGTCTCTGTTTTTCTTTTTCAATTCCAAAAATTTATTTTTACAATATTAATTTTTCTAAACTCGTTATTGTATAGTGTACCATGATTTAGTGTGGTTATATCTTTTCTTCAGTTAGGATTTGCGTAAATGTTCGCAAAAGCTCTGTTGTG
Organism: Schistocerca americana; assembly: GCF_021461395.2. Lineage (NCBI taxonomy): Eukaryota > Metazoa > Arthropoda > Insecta > Orthoptera > Acrididae > Schistocerca > Schistocerca americana. Next base: position 851,580,921 of record NC_060122.1, on the reverse strand, counting down.
TTACTTTGTTTTATTTATTTAGGCATTATCTTTTTCTTTATGTGTCACTGTCTTTTTTTTTTTTTTTATTTTTTTTTGTAAGAATGAAGAAGCGTTTCCTCTTAATTCGATCCTCGGTATTAATATTATTGCCACAAAAAGGTGTTTTTGAATGTTACTTAAAGAAGAAAAAACCTGCACAAATCCTTTTCTAATTTTACATATAAAGAAATAGATAGACTTTCCATGAGCTTGTGAGATTAAATAACTATACTAACTAAGTTTCTTTACAAAAGGTTTTAAGGTATCTATAAATTATGGACTTTACATACATAATAAAAATAATTACTTTTACAAAACAGGAAAAAAATATTTTTGCAAATATATCATATTCTTAACTCTATATTTGTGTTTTATCAGTCTTTTCCTTTTTTCCTGCGTCAGTTTCTGTGCTCGACGATCCCCACTGAAATACTGGAAGGCGTCGACTCATTTGTATGGGTGTCACAAATCATGATAGAAGCACTCTAGCATGCGATGCCGGGTCTTACTTGTTGACATTGTCATCATGGAGTGGTACTTTTAACCGATGATGATGATTGTGGTTTACTGCATAAACAGTGATGTCTTGGTACTCCTTTGCTGTCACACCTTGGACAGTGTGGCAGTTCGGTGACTGTAGTTGACTCCCGACGACCGTCACCCAGTGTTGTGCTGTGACGCCTTGGTACTTCACACCTTTTTCGGCATGGCGATTTGATGATGTGGTAGGGAGAATACTGTTCATTTTGCTGAATCTATTTCTAGATAATGTTGGTTGGTACTACTTAATATCCTGAATGAGATTTTCACTCTGCAGCGGAGTGTGCGCTGATATGAAACTTCCTGGCAGATTAAAACTGTGTGCCCGACCGAGACTCGAACTCGGGACCTTTGCCTTTCGCGGGCAGGTGCTCCACCAACTGAGCTATCGATGCACGACTCACGCCCGGTACTCACAGGTTTACTTTTGCCAGTACCTCGTCTCCTACCTTCCAAACTTTACAGAAGCTCTCCTGCGAACCTTGGAAGGTAGGAGACGAGGTACTGGCAGAAGTACACCTGTGAGTACCGGGCGTGAGTCGTGCTTCGGTAGCTCAGTTGCTAAGCCGGCACGGTAGCTCAGCGTGTTCGGTCAGAGGGTTAACTGCCCTCTGTAATAAAAAAACTGAGTGAATGGATCAATAACGAACTTCAAAGGGCGTCTGGGGACGTCCGCCACGAACAATTGCAACGAACTATAACGAACAAAATGAGATTAAAAAAAAAAAAAAAAAAAAAAAAAAAAAGTTGGTAGAGCACTTGCCCGCGGAAGGCAAAGGTCCCGAGTTCGAGTCTCGGTCGGGCACACAGTTTTAATCTGCCAGGAAGTTACTTAATATCCTGTTTGCCGTTCGCTTGTCTTTGTTTGACGATTCAGGAGAGGTGGTTGTAGTAGTCGCCATGCCTCAAAGTTCATGGAAAGACGTTTGTAGCAATTTGCTCTGTAGGATAGAAGAGAAAGGTATCTTGCTGTCTTCTGCCCTTTTTCATCTTGCATCTTCTGTTCTTCCCTTCTTTCTTGCAGTCTTTTGTTCTTCTTGGGCTAGGAATATGTGAATTTTAGTCTAGGAGTGATATAGGATTTGTAGGATCTGACTGTCTTTCCAGCTGTTACTTGATGAGTTTGTAGCCCTTAGTAATTTTTTTGTACCGTCATTGTCGTCTCGTCATATTATGATTCTCCCCACGCTCTTCTGTTGTGTAGCAGTGTCGTGACATATGAAATGTCTGCGCTGCATTTCCAGTGTGGCGTTGGTCTTCATGTTGCTGTTATTGCCCTGAGTGCTTTCTCAACATGTCTGTACCCTCTCCTTCGCTATCTCGAATCTTCTGGTGTTAAGGGAGCTGGTGATTGGTGTTGGTGGTGATGTCCCTCTGACGCATAGAAATATTTACAATTTTTGGTTTACATATATTTGTTATTTACGAAATGGTTCAAATGGCTCTGAGTAGTATGGGACTTAACTTCTGAGGTCATCAGTCCCCTAGAACTTAGAACTACTTAAACCTAACTAACCTAAGGACATCACACACATCCATGCCCGAGGCAGGATTCGAACCTGCGACCGTAGTTGTTGTGCGGTTCCAAACTCTAACGCCTAGAACCGCTCGGCCACCCCGGCTGGCTGTTATTTACAAAAAAACTCTGATTTTATAAAATGCAAGAATTTTCTGATAGTGGCAAAAGTTGTTGTATATATATGATATCTTTTCATTATTCTAATTATGTCCTACCACTTCTTCATTCTTTTAATTGTTGTGTGCCATTTATTGTTTGTGTGCATGTTGTAGTGTACTTGATATTACAAGAGATTGTTAGTGTGTATTGTGTCTCTTTTTCTTTTAATTAATGTGTTATTTTGTTGATCTATTAATTTAACTTTTATTTAGTGGTTAGTATAAGATAGGGTGGACGTTAGTTTGCAGCTCCCCGACTGTCCAATTCTCTGATTCACCGTCTGTCGTATTCTCAGGTTCACCTCCTGTCCTATTCTCAATAAGCTCGTTTACTTGCTGACTATCTGGTTAATTCTCCCCCATCTTGTCTACTGGCTGTCTCTCACGTAACCTTTTGGCTTGTGCTCTCGTTAACATGGAAATTCTTTCAACACACCACAACCCTATCTACAAAACTGTACAACCACTTACCAGTTAGTTGAACCAACAACAACAACAACAACAACGTTGTGCCTCTTCCGCATTTTTCAAGACAATCTTTACGTTTTGCAGTATTCGGTGGCCTAATTTCTTCATCTGGTTTCTCTTTGCTGTGTTGTTCTTGTCTCTGTCGACCATAATTTACTCGGTAATTATTCGCCTCCTAGTCTCGCCAGTTGCTGCCTCTAACATCGTATTCTCTTTCAAAGTTCCCTTGACCGTTGGCATTTTCATTCCTAAACCCATATCCGCCACTGTATGAGTGTCCATTACCGTCCCTATTTCGGTACCAATTATCGTTTCTATGCCAATTGTCTCCATTGTGCCACTGTCCTTGTCTGTTAAATTGCCTGAAATTATTGGTGCTAGGATTACGATTATTATTATTGGAATATTCGTTCCTAGTCCTCTCCTTTTGCTGTTCCCTTTCCTTACTTTTTTCTTTCACCTCGTCTTCTTTAAACATAAATTCAAGTTCTCTTAAAACCTCTTTGAATTCTTCGGTATTTTCATTTTTTCCTACTGTCGCCTGTTGATACTTTACCGGTAATTTCATTCTACATAGACGTATCAGCTCTCCATTACTGTATGGTTTGTCTAGGCATCGATTCTTTTTGTCCATTATATCAAATAATGTTACCACGCTTTTCTCTCCTGAGTTTTCATATGGTGTCATCTGAAGTAACTCGTATTTAATTTTGTTTTGCGCCTCCTTAAACCAATATCTTTCGAGAAATGCTGTTCTGAACTGTAGGTAAGATGTACAGGTAGCCGCGATCTTTTGCATCACCTCTGCTACTGTCCCTGACATATGTGCACAAATGAAGTCAAGTTTGTGAGCTACGCTCCAGTGGTTTGGTAAGCCTACTTGAAACTGATCGATGAATGTGCGTTCATGCAAGCTACCACCTTCTTCCATGAACTGTTGAAATTTTCTAATTGTAAGGAAGTGGTCTGTATCATATCTACTCATAAATCCGGTTTGTGGCTGATTCATGGAATCAAATAATATGCCACTGCTTGTGTCGTCGTGTTTATTCTCTGGTAATCTACTGCCTGTCTGCCTATTCTCCATTTCCTGACTCATATCCGCGTCATATCGTATCACTGGCGAACAAAAGTGTTGTTCGTGTGTTTCTACTCTCGTCGTTCGCGGTATAGTACCTGTGCTGCTTTTATGTTGTGTCATTGGATTTACTGGTTCGGTTGCCTGTCTTCCGATTGGTATCGGCTGAATGTATGTGTTCCGTTTTTCTAGATACTGTGTCTGGTCCTGTGGCATGTCATGTATTACTTTAATCGGGGTTTTCTGTTTCGATTTCTGTGCGAGTGTCACGTCTAGCCTTGGTTCTACTTGAACTTCCTTAGACGGCGCGTGTTCGTGTGCTGAATTAATGCTTGACGCGTCAGTTGCTTCGCTACAGGTGTAATCGGTCTCGATCTTTTCTTCGATAGTTTGTATCAACTCTGTTCGAAGCTTTTCAAACTGATTTTTGTTTTTAAGTTCTATTTTACTGATTCGCTGATCGTATTTTTTCAGTGCAATCTTTGCGACCTTGCTTTGAATTGCTTGTTCTTCCGAAATTTGTATTGCTGTTCGAGTGGCTTTTTTCGAAAAACGTTCCACCTTTTTGTCAGCGTTTACGATGTCCAATTTGACCCTCTCCACGTCAGTGCGTAATTGCTGCTGACCTTACGTTAGCACCTGAATTCTTTCTCTAGATTCTTTCGCGTCTTTGTTTATCTGTGTGATCTGGCTATCAATTCTGGCGATCCCTTCTTCCATCTGGATTTTAACCTGTCGGATCTGTGTCTTAATAGCCTGATTATCCTATTTCAATTCCTGATACTGTTTTGTCATCTGTGTGTTCTGTTTCGTTATCTGTGTATTAATATTATTAATATCCTGATTCTGTTTAGTCATACTAGCGTTCATTTTTTGTAACATCTCCGTGATCGCGTCCTGTCCTGTAACACTACCTTCTGCTGAACTATGTATTCTCGATCTATTGTTTTCTACTCGGCCAGTTACGTCGTTTACTGGGCTATGCTGCGGCGTTTCTAAGTTTGATAACTGCAATAACCCGTGCTGTCTGTGTTGAGGACTAGTTGCGTTTGTCATTGAACCATTACGCGGCGCAAACAACTCCGCATTCTGCCCTCTCTGTTGTGTATGTCTTGTGTTGGCAGGTACAGTTTCGTCTGTTACAGAACCTTTTCGTGGCGCTCGTAACTCCGCAAAATTCTGTATCTGTTGTTAGGGCATATTTAGAATGTGTACGATAGGTTAGACGTATTCTAAATGTTCCCCCTATTCCTTACTGTCTACTTCTCTTTGAACGATAGCTAACTGCCGGTTCATTGACTGTATTGACGCGTATTATGTACCTGAATATGCGGCAAACAAACGCGTTTCCTGTGCTCGTTTCGCTTCTAATTTTTGCCATTTCCTACGTGGGCTGCCTATTTCTGGCTCAGAATGTGCCCTACCTGGAATTTCATATTCTGGAAATTAGATGTTCTCGTCCCATCGATTCCCATCTGTCTGATCTGTCTCAATTTTATCCCAGTCTGAGCCTGCTGATTCTGCAGCTCCCCTACTGTCCTATTCTCTGATTCACCGGCTGTCCTATTCTCAGGTTCATCTTCTGTCCTATCCTCAATAAGCTCGTTTACTTGCTGACTATCTGGTTAATTCTCCCCCATCTTGTCTACTTGCTGTCTCTCACATAACATTTTGGCTTGTGCTCTCGTTAACATGGAAATTCTTTCAACACACCACATCCCAATCTACAAAACTGTACGACCACTTACCAGTTGGTTGAACCAACAAAAACAACAACGTCGTGACTTCTCGGCTAATGTTCTGTCTGCTCTGCTACAGTCTCCAGTCTCCACCTGTGCGCTTGCGAAGGGAGAAAAATGTTATTTCTTAATTCCAACTTATATGATGCTGCGTCACATGGCGTCTCTGCGTCACTCTGCGTCTGTGCCTATCACCTGAAAATTCTATGCCCTAAGAGCTACAAAAAATCGTAAAAAAATGCAAAATTTTCAAACACAATAACACACGCCCTTTTCCCTACAGTTCTGTTTTCTTCGCTACCTGTATCTATTCTGATCCCAATCTTTGCAAATAGCTATTTAATACATGAAAGAAAGTTCTTCAAAGTGCTACTGCTGCAACCTGCAGTACCCAACTATCCTGACACTTTCCTATCCTGGTAGCTTACCTATTTTACCTATCCTGGCAGGGTCGCCATTTTCTGTGAGCGTGTGGGTGCTAATCTGTCATTCTGCACAATGGATTAATCTGAGGTGTACCCTTTATCCTGTGGCTCCTGCAAGATGCAATTTCCACCCCCACACTACTACAGAAGTCAGACAGACGCTCCTAATGTTCTAAAGAGAAATGCCTGAAAAACTTTCAGCAATAAATATCTTCTGGAGTCGTCTGCTGTAAGGAAATGACACAAAAATTCACAAAATTTCTTAGGTAACTAGTGGGATACTTGGGTACTGGAGTAGTGTTAGTTAGTGTAAGAAAAACATGAAACTAATGAAAATTATTATTTATTTTGCAAAAATTCTGAGAAAATCACAATGGCACTTTTAGTTATGAACCAAACACGTTATTTCCGGGTTCTTTTCGGAATGTGAAGTTTAACCTCTTAAGGATAGGATTCGCTAATGAAATTTCTATACAAAGTTTAAGATTGTTATTGACTTGGCAGAATGGCTGAGAGCCATCCGTTAAAAAATGGCTCTGAGCACTCTGGGACTCAATATCTTAGGTCATAAGTCCCCTAGAACTTAGAACTACTTAAACCTAACTAACCTAAGGACATCACACACACCCATGCCCGAGGCAGGATTCGAACCTGCGACCGTAGCAGTCCCGCGGTTCCGGACTGCAGCGCCAGAACCGCTAGACCACCGCGGCCGGCATCCGATGGAATGTTGCTAGGTATGGTCGAGGCTGTTGTGTCTGGAATGCAGTGAAGTGTACTGTTGTGGAGGAAATATGGGGCTCGCAATAGCTGTATCGCACAATACCGTAAGCTGCGATGACTGCTGTCTGTGCTGCTCGCTGCTGAAAAATAAGATAACTCTCGTTCTATCTGGATTGACCTTTGCCAATCAAACTCTCCCTACGCCTTGATGAAGTCAAGGATCCCTATTCGCCCCTAGTCTAACTATTGGCGTGATACGCCGGTCAGATAACCAGTCCACCGTGATGCCACTCAAAATTCGCTCGCAGGCGTTTAGCTATAACTCTGTCCCTTCACACCGCACAATAAGTGTGGCGGCCAACACAGTGAACAACGCTTAATCACAAGGACTCAATATAGAGTCACACTTCGATTCGCTCTCGACAGAGGTGCTCTCCCAGTGAAGTACTGAGGAGAGACTTGTTCCTCGCTCTTTGAGTACACGTACGAGCGCGCACGCTCTCGTTACGTGTTCTCGCTCCAAGAGCGACAGCGGAACGGCCCCTCTCCATGACAGACGCGAAGGGGTGTATCTTTCGGTCTCTTCCATTACTCCTTCAGCTCAAGGTGTCAGAAATATCGTCTGCCAATCAACATTGCTCTTCTAAAACGGGAGAATGACGTTTCGTTTAAGGCGACCAATCCGGAAATCTATAGTATCGGCGTTTGGCGTTTGCTGTCTCCATGTGAAAATCTCTGAAATTGCGTGCTATGTGTAAAGAATGCGTAGGCTGGCCGCTCCCACACAATGTAGCGGAATTTGCTTTTAAGCCGAACACGGGGTCGTCCTTTCACTCGGGCAAACACTGTCTCCCCTACGGGCGGTCACCGGCCGACGTAGATGGGTTGGGACCGGCCTCCTGGCGTGCGGTTGCCTCTCTCGAACTAAAAGCTCCTGTGACCGTCGTGTCTCGAATGTATGTGTGTACGCCAGGCTCGAGTATTTCAACCACGGTGCGCACCTGCAATTTATTAGTTATTTGCATATCGTTTACATGAATTCATACAACATTGACTTTATCTTATGGAGTTTGGGTTCGAATGAAGCGTGTTGATGTGCGGAATATGATTGTGAGGGCGGAATATGTAAGCAATGAAGGTCAGGAGACCACGACTTCCTACATACCTCCCCCCTTCTGACGAAATTTTTGTCTGGGGTTTGTCAATGCCGAGGAAAGTATTGACAGAGTCAGGCAAAAATTTAATCTGGTACGAATTTTTGTGCTCTGCCATTAAATTCTGCACGCTATGCGTTGATCACCATTGCATTAGTAGGTAGAAGCACGCCACCAGTTGTTCAGTTTGTTAAGGAGAACATTGTACCAGCAGTAGTCTGTTTCATGTTGACTGAAGGGGGATCATTCGGTATGCTTTAATTTTTGGTTAGTTACTTGCATGTGTGAATGTGAAGTTCAGCCAAACTGAAGAAAAGCGAAGTATTCATGGTCTCTGCTAACTTAAAATTTCATGCCGCGATAAATTTAGGAGAGACGCATCATGGTATTGTCAAAATAGTTTAACACGGTCGTTTCTAAGTCAGTGGATGTTCGAGGAGGTGCTGTTTCAGATGATACAGTTACGTTTTGTTGTACCCCCTGATCCTTTGTCGCCACATGACAAAACCGTAAATAATCTTCTGCACTATATAATCGCGGGATTAACTTCCACCACGTGGGACTATTCGATCTCGATACTACACCGAATTAAGTCACCATTATAAACAATCTTATACGACGCTACGTTGTCAACGCAGAAAACGACATCCATACTTACCGCCTCGAGAGTCTCGCAATCCGTAAACAGTACATCGGTCCGAGACAGGCCGCAGCGGTTCCTGGAAATTTCCGCTGCAACGCTAAACGTTCTCCCTTTGTAGAAAGTAAAAGGATTTTAAAGAGTCTCAGATGTAAATTCCTGTCTTGTTGTGAGAAAAGTATATTCATATTTGCTTTCTTTAAAACAATTTTTTTTCAGTGAAATTTATTTGCATCAGTGTTGACACTGTCGATTTCACAATAAGCAGCAGTAATTACTATTTGCTACTTTCATCTTTCTCTTTATTTTATTGTAATTGATATGGGCTTAAGAGTATTATTTTTAAGGGGTGTGTTTTATGGAAATGTGCAGTGTTTTATCAGGCGGATTAAGTGTTTTGTTTTGGTACGTGGTCGCCCGTGTAAGCTGTGGCATCCGCCATTACATTACGAGGGCCGACCAACCGTAGCTAGGCTGCTCGTCCGCTATTGGTGCAACGCGCGCTACATCGGACGCAACTTCCAATATGACACCTGCCAGCTACGTAAACTGTCTTTACACTCATAACCAAGTGCAAGTTTGTTTTACTTTTCCGAGTTGTAATCAAGCAAAATTACAACCTTTTCCTTCATTATATACGAAAATTTTTGTGATTTATGTTCTTTTACGGTTTATTTTTTATAAAAATATGATGTGGTTACTTTGGTTAACTTTGGAAGTAAAACGGGCTCTTTTGAGTTTAAATAATCAAAATTCACGGTCAAAATTACGCAAAGTAGATATTTGACAACAATCTTCTTCACCACCCATAACGACAGTTAGATCGAGATCGCCATTTCTTTCCTCGATACTTCTTGCACATTACAACTTTGACGGCATTTAGTATTAGAATTTCATAACCTGTATAATGTGACATATTTACAGCCTCACTATGTGATCAAAAGTATCCGGACACCTGGCTGAGAATGACTTACAAATTCGTGGTAACGCTGGGATGTTATTGTTGCGTAACCGCTCCACCACACGCCGTGCATTATGAACAGGTGCTAGACCGTGTTGAAAGATGCAATACATATCCCCGAATTGCTCTTCAACAGTGGGGAGCAAGAAGGTGCTTAAAACATCAGTGTAGGCCTGTGCTGTGATAGAGCTGCCCAAAACAACAAGGGGTGCAAGTCCCTCCATGAAAAACATGACCACAGCATAACACCACCGCCTCCGAATTTTACTGTTGGCACTACACACACTGGCAGATGACGTTCAACGGACATTCGCCATACCCACACCCTGACGTCGGATCGCCATATTGTGTACTGTGATTCGTCGCTCCACACGACATTTTTCCACTATTCAATCATCCAGTGTTTACGCTCCTTACACCAAGGAAGGCGTCGTTTGGCATTTACCGGCGTGATTTGTGACTTATGAGCAGCCGCTAGACCATGAAAACCATGTTTCCTCACCTACCACGTAACTGTCATAGTACTTCCAGTGGACCCTGATGCAATTTGGAATTCCTGTGTGATGGTCTGGATAGATGTCTGCGATTTCACATTACGACCCTCTTCAACTGTCGGTGGTCTCTGTCAGTCAACAGACGAAGCCGGTATGCTTTTGTGCTGTACGTGTCCCTTCACGTTTCCACTTCACTAACACATCGGAAACAGTGTACCTAGGGATGCTTAGGAGTGTGGAAATCTCGAGTACAGACGTATGACGCAAGTGACACCCAATCACCTGACCACGCTCGAAGTCCGTGAGTTTCGTGGAACGTCCCATTCTGCTCTCTCACGATGTCTAATGGCTACTTAGGTCGCTGATATGGACTACCTGTCAGTAGGTGCCAGCACAGTGCACCTAATACGAAAAACGTATGTTTTTGGGGGTGTCCGGATACTTTTATCACATACTGTATGTTTGGTAATTCACACATGATCACCGCTTTACCCTAGAAACTTTCAACCGCAAATACGCAACATTAAATAATTCCTCTGAGTCTTTCCTAGCCCTGAGTGATAGTTCAGCATAAAACATCCTCATTTTTTACTGGTATTACGAAAATAGGTGCGTTGAAATACATCTGTACGTAGCGTTAGTGGAATACTTCGTCTCCTGTTGATGGATGATGTAATTTCTTTCCTTTCTGCGTCAGCTTGTATAGAGAATCCAAGAACGAATGTCCAGCCTCTATGTGAAACAAAAAATGGTTCAAATAGCTCTGAGCACTATGAGACTTAACTTCTGAGGTCATCAGTCCCCTAGAACTTAGAACTACTTAAACCTAACTAACCTAAGGACATCACATACATCCATGCCCGAGGCAGGATTCGAACCTGCGACCGTAGCGGTCGCGCAGCTCCAGACTGTAGCGGCGAGAACCGCTCGGCTACTGCAGCCAGCTATGAGAAACACATCTACATATGTACACACATGATCTGCAGATTTGCAGTGCATGCGAGAGGCCGCTTACAAGGGACTACACACATGAAGTAGCTACTAGGGTAGCGGAGTATTGGTGGTGTTCACAAAGGGGTATTTAGGTTAGAGGAACCCCCTCAACCCTCTTGCGCTCGGGGATGAATTGCCTGCCGAAGTTAAAGTTGCATCCGAAAGTGCTCATCCCCGCAGATCGGAAGTAAAAAAGGTTACTGTGATATTAGTAAACTGCAAGAGCAACTACGGTAACGTCCAAGAACTACTACCACTTATTGAAGGTTATAATGCTCAAATAGTATTAGGAACAGAAAGTTGCTTGAAACCGAAAGTAAATAGAAACGAAATTCTAAATTCAGGTTGGAATGTTTATCGTAATAATAGATTACTCGCCAATGGTGACGGTGCATTTAATGCAGTAAAGAACTCGATAACATACACCGAGGTTATCACGGATTCCGAATCCGTACTGATATGGGTAAAGTTAAGCATCAAACTGTGAGTTAACGAGCATTTCGCACCCATTTAGGTATATGGCCGGAGTCAGCCTTCAGGAATTATTAAACGAAGCCTGTCGTCCAGGACCGCGTGCCACAAAGGGCGCAGATTCGCTACGAAATGGAGAAACTCACAGGCATCTATTGTCTACTGAGGTCTAAGCGCTGTAGTGTGCGAATGAGACAGACGAGAGAACCTACGTCAAGGGAACCCCAGTAGAAGGCTTTTGTGGCGAAGGAGAGGTAGCAGTGTTAAATATGGCAGACCTAATATCGGCCATAAAGGGAAACATTTATGAAAACTATTTAACTCTGTAGTAATGCTGGAATCAAGCCACTGTAATTTTAATCTGCTATCCTCCATGAATTTTCATGGTGATCCCAATAAAGCTTTAATACTGATCATATCTATAATAGTTTAGGATTTATTGTTAAAGTGAAATTTACAAGTTTTGTAACAAAGACCTGAATGCTAAAATTTGAACGCTTTGGTCGATCTTAACGATAGGCATTTCACATAGAAGCATATTATTAAATGACAATCTTTGTAAATATCAACTCCGTAACTTTATTTGTTTAAAAGATATAGTAAATTTAAATCAGTTTTTTCAGTTAGGCATCAGATCATCATTTTCTCCGGACAAAACACATTGAACGATGACAGCATGACACCTTATTGAATCATTAGGTAATAGAATATTTGTTGTAAAGTTTAGTGCATAATAGTTACTTTTGTTCTTTATTTATTTATCAGGAAGCAAAATGGATTCAAATGGCTCTGAGCACTATGGGACTTAACATCTGTGGTCATCAGTCCCCTAGAACTTAGAACTACTTAAACCTAAGGACATCACACACATCCATGCCCGAGGCAGAATTCGAACCTGCTACCGTAGCGGTGACGCGCCTAGAACCGCTCGGCCACACCCGCCGGCTTATCAGATAGCACATTGGTACAATGCTACTGGCCGTGGCATTCAAAGCTAGGACCGAAATTGTATTGGTTTTATGTAAAAGAATTTAACGTTTATTTTGTAATGGATATTATTGTTACTTGATTTACAACGTGATAGTGGTCAAGCTTTGATTATTTAAATATGTTAAAATGCAAAATAATGTAGAATAAGCTGTAGCCAAGCAGATGGACGAGCTCAGAAAAGGGGACTACCCTAGTCAGTTGAGCGAAGATAATTGGCGCGCGGGAAAGGCGGTCGGAGACGGGCAGAGGGCAGTTCTGGTCCAGGCACCAAAGGGATCAGTGCTGGTGGAGACGTGAAACCGGACGGTCGGTCTTTAGGCACCTAGGAAGTGAAACGACTGGGAAAATTTCGCTTTGTGTGGTATCGCGGGACTTAGTTTCTGAGCGGTGAGCAGCCTCGCGCCTGGTGTGAATAACTTTTCGCATAGTTAACGAGGTGCGATATCGAATTTGTCTTTCGCGATGAGATTGTGAATGATCGAACTGTGTCAAAGAGATATGCGCTCGAGTGTAACAGTAACTCTAAACACGACCACTTTCGCTGTTAGTTTGCTTTCTGAACAAACATTATTCTAACAAAGTCGCAACGGTGTAGCCTACATCATTTATGGGTCGTTAATTTAGTTCCCGATACTATTATTACTGATATTATATGTTATGTTAACTTTGTATTTCGCAAACTTGCCGTCAGCCAGACAATTTAACCAATGGGTCACAAGTGTCTAATTTAGGGCGTGTAATGCGACACGCGCGGTTCAACCCCTAGACGAGTTTAATCCCAGACATTTCGACGAAGAGGAATCGCATGTGAGTTGGAACATCTCTGGGATGTTACCTCGCAAAACGTTGGTCATAAATGGTAATCGACTGCTTTTATAGACTACCCGCATCAGAAGCTGTAGTAGCAGGCCAGTTGAGAGAGAAGTTGCAAAAATTCGTAAAGGAAAATAACAGAGAGAAGGCCGAAATACTCAATTCTGTCTTCCGTAACTGTTTCGCCACGGAATATCGTAATAGGGCCCGTCCTTTTCACTATCGTACTAACTCTTACATGTCGGACACTGGGATAAATGAGCGCGGAATAGTAGAGGAAAGGCACCAGGACCACACGAGATATCTGTGAGGTACTGCAGAGATTATGCTAAGGAACTTGCTTCCCTTCTAACAGCAAATAAGGGTATCTAGCGGTTGGAAAAAAGCGCATGTAATTGTAGATTTCAAGAAGGGTCTTAGGACATACGCACATAAATGTAGGCCTGTATCGTTGATGCTAATGTGTAGTAGAATTGAGCTGCTCGGGGCAACGAGCGCTATAATCAGAGATTATAGGTACAGAGGATTAAAGATTGCAACAGCTCCACGAATCTGAATAAATCTATTCTAACATGCATTTTGTTCCAGACGGCTTTTAACATCTATATTCTTTCATAAGGGCATAAAAAGAAGAAGATACAGACTATAAAATATGAAATATACAAAAATAAATACATTACTGTAGTGGAGGTACTATTTTGTTACCCAAACGCCATACGCTGACAACAAAACATAATGGTAGATAATCATACGAGGAAATTTACACGAAGTTACTAGAAGACTTAACTGTATAGCTCGTTGCTTGAATGTACGTAATCACTCATGACTGTCATCACAGATGTTCAAATGGCTCTGAGCACTATGGGACTTAACATCTGAGGTCATCAGTCCCCTAGAACTTAGCACTACTTAAACCTAACTAACCTAAGGCCATCACACACATCCATGCCCGAGGCAGGATTCGAACCTGCGACCGTAGCGGTCGCGCGGATCCAGACTGAAGCGCCTAGAAACGCTCGGCCACACCGGCCGGCATTGGCCAAACATGTTGGTTTTAGTAACAAGAAAAATCGACGAACAGAAGGGATGTAAACCAAGGACAGAACGTGAGTAACTTTCTTCTTTGAAATGAGTCTGGGTCTGTCGTATTTTAATAGAAGAGTAACTGGGTTTTGCCCCCCAAGTTTCCTAAAGCTTATTTTACGCCAGATGTCATGACATAATGTCTCACTGTTGAATAAAGTGATGGGTACTCAGAATTCGCGTTACAAATGGATACATTCCTTAGGTTGACAGCCGGATGCAGTCTCATCATCGAAGTCACCAATTAACCAGAATGTTTTGAATGTTTACCTCACACTGTTTTCACCATATTTCTCCTCACGGAGAGGTTTACTTTCGAAATTTCGAGAGAGCACTTTCCGTGGAGAGTCGGACAACATAGAACTTACTAGTACATATATCTCGCGAAATGACCGCGACGAGAAAATTCTAGAAATTTGAGCTAATACAGAGGCTTACCAGCAGCAATTTTGCCAAGCACCATTTGCGGATGGAGCAGGTAATGGGGGATTAATTAGTGATACCAGGAGTGCCTTCCGCCACGCCCCATGAGGTGGCTTGCAGAATATGTTGACGCAGATTTACAAGTGAGGTTTCTAGTCGCGTATGGAACGCGGAAAGAGTGAGTGTGTAACTGCCTCCGTGGTTGCTGTAAGCAGTCTGATCTTGTCTTCACGATCGATACGGCAGCGGCTCCTTGCAGCCTGACTACTACCTCCAGACTCTTCAGCGATTCTTGGGCTCTCTAAGTAGGATTTCGCCGGATAATTGGCGTCCATCTTCAAGGTCCTGCCCATTCAGGATATTCAGCATTTCCGCGATGCTGTTCCCTCAGCCATTCAAATCCGTGATCGTTTCTCCCGACCTTCTTTGCATACACTCGAGATCCTCCGTTAATCTTTCTTGTTATGGATCCCACAAAGTTGGCAGTCTCCGAAGATGGGACGTATAAGTGATTAGTAAGCTGTCTCACGAAATTTTTCCTGTCTCCTGACATTGAAACGAAGTCTGTTAACTGCTTTAGCCACGACAGAGCCTATGTCTTCATTCCTGTTCATATGTATATGAGATGAGTGAGTGAGGAGAAGTACCCTCAGACATCAAGAAGAATGCAATAATTATATATGACGTCTTCACGGGTTGTCAGCCGAGTAGGGTCTCGTTTGGTAGCAACGTTTCGATGGAATGCGTCTCCATCATCTTCAGGCGAAGTGTCGGGATATTCCGACATTCCGCCTGAAGATGATGGAGACGCATTCCATCGAAACGTTGCTACGAGACGACGACGCTACTCGGCCGACAACCCGTGAAGACTTCGTACTTGAAATTCGCCTAGAGAGCCTGCACTCACATATAATGTAATAACTCCAGAATCAGATTTTCACTCTGCAGCGTAATATGCGTTGATATCAAACTTCCTGGCAGATTAGAACTGTGTGCCGGACCATGACTCGAACTCGGGACCTTTACCTTTCGCGGGCAAGTGCTCTACCATCTGAGCTACAGGAGAGCTTCTGAAAAGTTTGGAAGGTAGGAGACGAAGTACTGGCAGAAGTAGAGCTGTGAGGTGGGGGCATGAGTCGTACTTGGGCAGCTCAGCTGGTAGAGCACTTGCCCGCGAAAGGCAAAGGTCCCAAGTTCGAGTCTCGGTCCGGCACACAGTTTTAATCTACCAGGAAGTTTCAATGTAATAGTTGTTATTCAAAAGAAAGCAGTTGGTGGCAGGTGTGAATATTAGTGAACTCTCAGTCTAATAGGTCATCATCATCATCATCATCATCAGCCAATTCAATCATTAGATGATGTGGCCTCTTCGAGTCGTGGATTCAGGTAGGCTTTCAGCAGTCTTCTCCAAGTGGGACGGTCTTGGGCAGTTCTCTGCCAGGTGTTACCAGCGATCTTCTTGATGTCTTTGTCCCATCTGTCTGGTGGTCTTCCTCTAGGCCTCCGGTGCTCTCTCGGACTCCACTCCAGTACTAGCTTCGTCCATCTGTTGTCTTTTCTTCTTGCGACGTGGCCAGCCCACTGCCATTTCAAGGAACCTACTCTCTCTAAGATGTCATTAACCTTCGTCACAGACCGGGTGTCATCTGCCCTTTTCCTGTCCTTTCTTGTATAGCCCAGCATTGATCTCTCCATGGCTCTCTGTGCTGTCCTAAGTTTCCCTTTTGTGAATGAGTTCAGTGTCCATGTCTCGCATCCGTACGTCATCACAGGAAGAATGCATTGATCAAATACTGCTTTCTTCAGATTTACTGGCATTTTTGATCTGAATACTTTTGAATTCTTCCCAAATGCTTGCCAGCCAAGCTTGATGCGCCGATAGATTTCTGGTCTTATGTCTCCCTTCATATTTATAATCTGGCCAAGGTAGACATATTCACTGACCTCTTCTAGTAGACTGTCCTTGACTTTCACATCTCCAGCTGGGACCCATTTGTTGGATATTACTTTTGTTTTGGAAAGGTTCATGTTCAAGCCAACCAGCTGACATTCCGATGCAAGATCTGTAACTAAGTTTTGGAGCTCTGCGAAGTCTTTGGCCAGTAAGGCAATATCATCAGCAAATCTCAAGTTGGTAAGCCTTCTTCCATTAATTCTAATTCCCTTACCTTCCCAGCTCAGCTTTGACATAGCCATTTCCAATACAGCAGAGAACAGTTTTGGGGAGATGGGATCGCCTTGCTTGACACCCCTCATGATGCGGAATTCTTGAGTTGATTCGCCGATGTTAACATAAGCTGAAGAATTCTCGTAGATTTTCCTGAGCACTTCAATGTATGCTGCTCCCACTCCTTGCTCACTCAAAGCTTGGAGGACAGCTACATGGCTAACGGAGTCAAATGCCTTTTCAAAGTCAACAAAGGCAATGCAGAGAGGCAGTTGGTATTCATTCGCTCTGCTTATCACTTCACTAACGGTCAGAATGTGGTCAATAGTGCTAAAATTGCTTCGGAATCCAGCTTGTTCTATAGGTTGGGCTGAGTCTAGGGTGGAACTAATTCGGTTTAACAAGATCTTTGTAAAAATTTTGTACAAAATTGAGAGCAAGCTGATAGGACGGTAGTTTTTAATATTGTGAATACTTCCTTTCTTGTGTATCAAAATAATCTTAGCCTTGTTCCACGATAGTGGGATTGAAGCATAGTGCAGGCAGGAAGTAAATACTTTTGCCAAGTGATTTATTGTTACCTCTCCTGCCAGTTTGAGGATGTCAACGCTGAGCTCATCATCACCTGGCACTGTTCCCTTCTTCATGCTATCTAGAGCACACTTGACTTCCGATGGGAGTATATCTGGAACACTAGATATATCATTTAAATTAGATACACTCAAATTTTCCCCTGGGTTGCTATACAAATTGCTATAAAAGTCTCTGATGAACTTCAAAACCGCCTCCTTTTCAGTGATTCGACTGTCATTTCCATCGAGTGCGATAATCTGCTTTTTACCTATTGTGAGTTTGCGTTTGGCTGACTTTAAACTTGTCTTGTTCTCTCAGCTTGCTCGTAAGGTGTCTTCAGTGAATTTCTGTATGTCAGTTTTCATTTCTCTTCGCACTGCCTTACATAGTTCGGAATACGCCACCATGTCACGATCGGTTTGGATTTTCATTTCTCTCCTCTGTTGTAAAAGGGTTTCAGTTTTGGCACTGAATTTCTTTGGTTGTTTATTTTTTTGGCATAGGCCACCGACTTCTTGTGCACTTGAAACAATCATTTCCGCCAAATCACAATCTTTAGTTACGTGGAACTTGCTTTGGAGGACTTCTTGGAATTTCGAGGAATGTTCTTCCAGGTTTTTGAGGTTGATTACCCTTCTCTTCCCTTTCATAAGTTTACTCCTTTCATTTCTTACATTGAGTTCGACCCTTGCTCTCACAAGACGGTGATCACTGCCAGTGTTGAACTGATTTAGCACTGATACGTCTTTTACAATCTGCGGAATATTTGTCAGAATAAAGTCTATCTCATTTTTGACACTGAAATTTGGGCTTCTCCAAGTCCATTTTCGGTCAGGGTGCTTCTTAAAGAACGTATTCATGATGGACATACTGGTGTACTCAGCGAACTGGACTAATCTCTCACCTCTATCGTTTCGGTCGTCAATCCCATAGTTGCCCACCACTGTGTCGCCTTGTTTCTTGGTGCCAACTTTTGCATTGAAATCTCCAATGACCATCTGGAAGTGACAATCGCTACCTTTTTTACAGGTGTTATCCAGACTTTCGTAAAAGGATTCAATTTCTTCGTCAGGGTGACTTGAGGTGGGAGCGTACACCTGAACAATCTGTATTTTATACCTATTCGACACCTTCAGGACCATTCGAGCTGTCCTGCTGGAAGTTCCTTCTAAGACAGATACTCTATCAGCAATATTCTTGTTGATTAAGAACCCAACTCCATTGAGTTTTCCTTCTGGATCGCCACAAAAGTAAAACAAGTTGCCAGAGCGCAAACGGAGACAGTCTTCCCCTTTTCGGCGAACTTCGCTTAAACCAACAATGCTCCAGTTGATTTTTGTAAGCTCTTTCTCGATCTCTTCTAGTCTGTCGTTGCCTATTAGAGAGCGACAGTTATATGTACAGACGTGAAGAGTCTGTATCTTCTTCTCAGCATCACTTGGTGTTTGGGACATCAAAGTTGCTCCCACCCGGAGATCCGACTGTGGGGCTATTACTCCGGAAAATTTAACATTAATGTCACACAACATAACTCGAAGGTGAGAAGCATAATCGCCACGCTTGCTTCAGAACGGATTGGCGATATAATTTCCAGGCCGCCCCTGACATGGGGTACAGACGCCTTTGGTAGGCCGCTCCACTAGAGTACAGACGCCACCACGCTGCTAGTTTTGGTCCACCCCGGGTATTTCATTTCCCCGGTGCCACCCATATCTGGGAGGCTTTCCCCTATCCGCCACCTGGGGAGGCGCCCGATGGGGGACTAGCAACCCCACACGGGAGTCTAATAGGTCATGGCTGCAAAATAATAACACGAATTCTTGAATGGAAAAACTTGTAGATGCCGACCTTGGGGAAGATAGTTTGGATTCCGCAGAACTGTAGGAACACGCGAGGCAATACTGACCCCACGGCTTATCTTAGAAGATAGGTTAAGGAAAGCCAAATCTATCTTTATAGCATTTGTAGACATAAAGAAAGGTTTTGATTATGTTGACTGCAATACATTCTTTGAAATTTGGAAGGTGTCAGGGGTAAAATACAGGGAGCGAGAGGCTATTTACAAGTTGTACAGAAACCAAACAGTAGTTATGAGAGTCGAGGGGCATAAAAGGGAAGCAGTGATTGAGAAGGTAGTGAGACAGGGGTGCAGCCTATCGCCTATAGTTTTCAACCTGTACATTGAGCAAGTAGTGAAGGAACCAAAAGAAAAATTTGGAGTAGGAATTAAAGGTCAGGGAGAAGAAATAAAAATTTTGAGGTTCGCCGATGACACTGTAATTGTGTCAGAGACACCAAAGGACTTGGAAGAGCAGTTGAACAGAATCGACAATGTCTCGAAAGTAGGGTATAACATGAACATAAACGAAAGCAAAACAAGAGTAATGGAATGTAGTCTAATTAAATCAGATAATGCTGAGTGAAGTGCATTAGAAAACGAGACACTGAAATTAATAGATGAGTTCTGCTATTTGGGTAGTAAAATACCTGATAATGGTCAAAATAGAGACACTATAAAATGTAGACTGGCAATGGCAAGAAAAGCGTTGCTGAGGTAGAGAAATTTGTTAGCACTGAATATTGATATAAGTGTTAGGAAGACATTTCTGAAAGTATTTTTATGGAGTGTAGCCATGCACGATAAACAGTTTAGCCAAGAAGAGACTAGAAGCTTTTGAAATGTGGTTCTACAGAAGAATGTTGAAGATTAGATGGGTAGATCACGTAACAAATGAGGAGGTACTGAACGGAGGACAAAAGAAAAGTGGGGCACAGACTGACTAGAAGAAGATATGACACATTCTGAGACATTAAGGATCACCAGTTTAGTACGGGAGGGGAATGTGGCGGGTAAAAATTGTAGAGGGAGAGCAAGAGATGGATAAAGTAAGCATATTTGGAAGTATGTAAGTTGCAGCGGTTATTCGGAAATGAACAGAGTTGCACAAGACAGAGCAGCATGAAGAGATGCATCAAACCAGTCTTCAGACTAAAGACCACAACAACAACAACAACATCTCTACAAATTGTCACACCCAGGTATTCCCGGATTCCAGTTGTGACATATAAATGTAATCTCAGGATAATACATTTCTTCGTTTTGTGAAGTGCACAGTTTCACATACGCGGACAATTAAAACAAGTTGCCGATCTTCGCATCGCTTTATCACTTTTAAAAGCTTATGCTTTACCGTATGTCGCCAATGTCAAAACGTAAAGCTTCCTCTCTTCGAGACGATGAGTTCATGTTCACCATTCAGAATCTTGGAATACTCATCATCATCATCATCTTCCTTCCAAGGATTAACCTGTTGCCTGTTTCGAACTCACAAACAAAATCATTCCCATCTTTTTCGAGGTCTTCCAATATGTATTTTCCCATTCGGCTAGCACTTCAGGATCTTCTGGGGAATTCTGTGACCTGACATTCTGGATGTTTTTAAAAATTTTAATTCATGTTGAAAATATTTAATTTTGTTGTAATATCTTCAATTAAAATCATGTCTCTTCTTCTGCAGTCCCAGGAATTTCATCTCTGCTATTTATTTTATTTTTGATTTGCTCGTTGTGGTATCACAGTTTTCGCTTCCATAGATAACACAGGATGGTTTCATTTTGTACATTGTGGCCCTGTGTTCTGTTAATGATTCCACAACTTGGAAATTGTATATATATATGGTTCAAAATCAGAACTTATAGCGCAGAGTAAATAATACAGTTTTCTAAAAGTGAATTATCGAAAACAATTTTTGATCTGACTGGACAGTTTCGTCCAAATTCCATAATTTTCTTTTTATTACAAAAAGCTTTAAAGTTGTGTCTCTTGCTTATTTGTTCAGCTGCTATATTGACCTTTGGAAGGCACCTTCATTCTTTTTATTAATAACTATATCATCTGCAACCAAAAGTACATTACGGAATTCCTTATTCATTATCTTAGTTCGTTTGTAGACTTTAAATTTCCATTTATCATGAATAAAATCAATGTAAATTCTACAAAGGGTAGATGATAGTCCACACCCATGTGTAACATCTTGGTTAATGCGATTTCAGGCTTTCTCGGCGTATTTCAGCTATGAAATCTTCACGGGTTGTCAGCCGAGTGGCGTCGTCTTCTAGTCGCAACGTTTCAATGGATTAAGTATCCATCACCTTCATGCGAAGAACTTCGCCCGAAGATGATGGATACGCAGTCCATTGAAACTTTGCGAGTAGAAGACGACGCCACTCGGCTGACAACCCGTGAAGATTTCATATCTTGGTTAATCATTATTTCTTATAATCGATTCTTACCTATTTTTATTACAATGCGACTATTCTGTAGAACTTTTTCACTACGTCTTTTAGGTGAAAGGACATCCACATTCAGACATAATCTTCCAAAGGCTACCACGGCTCAGATGGTCAATAGCCTTCTCAAGGTCGATAAAGGAAGGCCATAAAGGATTCTGTATTAAACTCTCTGTGCTTTTCTGTAATATTTTTAATTACAAACACATTGCTGTGCATGAATGACCTGATCTAATTCCATTTTGTTCTTCAGAAATAATAGACTCTGTGATATTTTGTGTGTTTCACAGATCCCTGGTGTTTTCGTCAGTAGAAACTTCAAATAAGCTAGTTATTTTTCTTTAGTGACTTCTTTAATTTTTGTGTTCTACATTCTGGGTCTTTTTTCCCATCAGTTTTCTTCCTTTTACCAAGTGCTTCTGAGACTGCTTCGATGAAGATAGTCTTAATATTATTCCATTTGATACCGATTTCTTTATTGACTGGTACTGACGCAACTTGTTTTGGAGACTGTATTGATAAAGTTTCCTCACACCACATTCCAACAGGAGATGTGCTTTGAGTAACTCATGTTGTGACTTCTTTTGGAGTTTGGTTTCCTCCATTTTGATGGTAGGCTTATCTTACCGCCTAAAAGGCGCCATCCATGTGGAGCACGTGTTGGTCTCACCGCGGACTTCTAGTACTGAGCCACACACAATCGATTTCATCAAAGTGTACGGGCCTGAAGATGGCGTTGACGCAACGTCGAAACTAGTAGCCAAATAAATATAAAATCTCAAGTACAGCTGGAGGAGTTTCTTTTTTAGTAAAAGGAAGTGGTCGCTACCTATGTTGCTTCCTCTATAAACACGAATATCTTACATAACATTCTTCCTTTAATCATTAATTAGTATATAATCAATCAGACCTTAATCTTCGTGCATGGTATATAAACTTGTGATGTCTATCCATCTGTAAAATGTGTTAATAATTTTAAAATTGTGATGTCGGGCAAATTGACATAGCTCCTGTGCATTATTATTAAGAGCCTTTTCTTCAAATAATGCTACTATTCCCGGTGTAGATAAGTTTCCAACTCGTCCTTTAAAATCTCCGGCGATGGAAACGTGGTCTCTCTTGCTAATTTTATTCACGTCTTTCTGAAATCATCGTAAAAAGGAGTTTCCACATACTCCAATTCCAGTGTTAACTCCAGCAGAGGGATCCTTTGCACCAGTCACCAAGGATGAGGTTGTCGATGCATCACGGAAAATGAAAAATGGAAAGGCAACGGGGCCAGATGGTCTTCCTGCAGACTTGTGTAATTCAGAACACGAGGCTTCAGCTGAATGGTTGACGGATTACTTTAATAAGATCATTGAGGAGGGAAAGATTCCAGCTGACTGGACATGTAGCGCCACAGTTCCAATTTGGAGGCAGTAGGGAAGTTCAGCTGAATGTAACAACTACCGCCCAATGCGCCTTCTGTCGTACTGTGTTCGAGCGCATCATCGATAAAAGAATCTGACAAACTATCAGTCTCTCCATCAACCAATGTGGATTCTTGAAGGGCTGTGGGACGACAGACGCTGTCCATGGATCTCGCCTGCTTATCGAAAAGCACCGCGAGAAGTCGACACATCTACACTTTGCCTTTCTCGACCTCGAGAAGGCCATTGAGCGAGTGGCACACGAGTTAATTTGGCTCGCCCTGCGAGAGCGGGGAGTACCTGAAGAGCTCGTTTAGGTCGGTGAGCCGGATAAAGTCAGCTGCCGGACTATCTGACGACATCCATACTTCCTTGGGAGTTCATCAGGGGTCCGCTCTCTCACCGTTCCTATTAATCACTGTCATGGATGCCGTCACAAGAAACCTGCAGAAAACCCTACCCTGGACCTTACTGTGTGCTGATGACGCGCTACTGGCCAGTGAAGATGATCTACAACTTCAGGTCCAAGCCTCGAACGACCGCCTTGAACACGGCTCAATTTGTTGAAAACATATTACCTTTCCACAGATTTAAATGAGTCTGTAACCATCAGAATCAATGGTGTTGACCTTCCAACAGCAAGGACTTTTAACTACCTGATCTCGAAAATTGCTGCCGATGGAAATCTCAGTGCAGAAATCTCCAGACGCCTTAGCAGCGCGTGGCTCAAATGGCGTTCCGTTACTGGAGTACTATGCGACAAGAAAATTCCAAACAGGGTCAAATCAAAACTATACCGATCGATAATCCGTCCGTTTTCACTGTATGGGATGAATGCTCGCCTTCAACCAGGGAAATAGAGCAAAGACTTGCTGTTATGGACACGAAAAACTTAGGTGGACATCGGGACTAACATTGCATGAGTATGTCACAAATAATTAAGTTCGCAGGCTATACGGTGTTGCACCAATAGTAGACAAAATGAGAGAAATCCGCCTACGTTGGTACAGGTATGTCCGTAGAGCAGACGAGACAACGGAGGCAGAGACTAGTTTCAACCTAAATGTAAATGGGAAACGGCCAATAGGACGGCAAAGGCAGCGATGACTTGGCACCCTGCATGAAGATCTCAGGCCATCACCCTGATAAGGTACACGATCGCAAGAAGTGGAGACAACGAGCCAAAAAAGCGGACGTTGCCAGCACGCGGGACAAACGCTAAGGAAAAAGAATAAGAATAAGAAGATCGTAAAAAGTGTTCAGTCACTTCCTTCCTTCCTTCCCTCCTCTGGGCCGCTGACACCTATAACTGTTGGAATTCTAATTCTGACTGTCATTATTCCTTTATTTATGAAGCTGTATTCTAGAATTTTCGTCTCATTTGTCTTTTACAGTACCAAAACTGCTACTCCAGTACAGCTCGTTTTCTTTCTGAGATACCACTGTAACCCATCCAGTAGTCTGTCAACTCTTTGGTTACTTTTATTTTTTTCTCTCAATTGCTGTTATTACTGCAATGTCTACTTTCCGTTAAGAATTTAATTTGCTCTCTTTGTTGGTCAGTCCTCGAATATTTCCACGTTGCCAAAGAAAGATAATTCATAATGCCAAATGGTTTTTTCCTTAAAGATTTTCCGGTTGCCACTAGTTGACACCGTCCCGTTTCCGAGGCTGTTTGTGAGTTTGCCAGTAAGATTTTATTCCCCTGGGCGCAATACGAGTGCTGCGGAGGTGAAGGACTCCAGCCTTGCTATTGTTAAACCACTGCATAGAAAAGGGGATAGGTCTGATGCTAACAGTTACCGCCCAATCTCACTTCTGACACCTTTATCGAAAATTCTTGAAAAAGTAATATTTTCGAGAACAGCATCACATATCTGTTAAAATTAAGTACTTACAAAATGTTAATTTCGTTTTCAAAAAAGGCTTATCAACGGAAATTGCTCTGTGTGCTTTCACGGATCAAATATTAAATGCATTGAATAACTGAACATTGGGATATTTTATGATCTCTCAAAGGCTTTCGATTGTGTGAATAATGAAATTGTTCTAGATAAGCTTAAGTATTGTGGTATGAGTGGGACAGTGCACAAATGGTTTAATTGTTATTTAACTGGAAGAATGCAGAAGGTGGAAGTTAACAGTAGAGATAGTCTGCAAAAATCAGCGCAGTCCTCTAACTGGGGAGGTATCAAGAATGGTGTCCCACAGGGTTCTGTTTGGGTCCCTTATTGTTCTTAATGTATACTAACGACTTGCCGTTCTACACTCCTGGAAATTGAAATAAGAACACCGTGAATTCATTGTCCCAGGAAGGGGAAACTTTATTGACACATTCCTGGGGTCAGATACATCACATGATCACACTGACAGAACCACAGGCAACAGAGCATGCACAATGTCGGCACTAGTACAGTGTATATCCACCTTTCGCAGCAATGCAGGCTGCTATTCTCCCATGGAGACGATCGTAGAGATGCTGGATGTAGTCCTGTGGAACCGCTTGCCATGCCATTTCCACCTGGCGCCTCAGTTGGACCAGCGTTCGTGCTGGACGTGCAGACCGCGTGAGACGACGCTTCATCCAGTCCCAAACATGCTCAATAGGGGACAGATCCGGAGATCTTGCTGGCCAGGGTAGTTGACTTACACCTTCTAGAGCACGTTGGGTGGCACGGGATACATGCGGACGTGCATTGTCCTGTTGGAACAGCAAGTTCCCTTGCCGGTCTAGGAATGGTAGAACGATGGGTTCGATGACGGTTTGGATGTACCGTGCACTATTCAGTGTCTCCTCGACGATCACCAGTGGTGTACGGCCAGTGTAGGAGATCGCTTCCCACACCATGATGCCGGGTGTTGGCCCTGTGTGCCTCGGTCGTATGCAGTCCTGATTGTGGCGCTCACCTGCACGGCGCCAAACACGCATACGACCATCATTGGCACCAAGGCAGAAGCGACTCTCATCGCTGAAGACGACACGTCTCCATTCGTCCCTCCATTCACGCCTGTCGCGACACCACTGGAGGCGGGCTGCACGATGTTGGGGCGTGAGCGGAAGACGGCCTAACGGTGTGCGGGACCGTAGCCCAGCTTCATGGAGACGGTTGCGAGAATGGTACTCGCCGATACCCCAGAAGCAACAGTGTCCCTAATTTGCTGGGAAGTGGCGGTGCGGTCCCCTACGGCACTGCGTAGGATCCTACGGTCTTGGCGTGCATCCGTGCGTCGCTGCGGTCCGGTCCCAGGTCGACGGGCACGTGCACCTTCCGCCGACCACTGGCGACAACATCGATGTACTGTGGAGACCTCACGCCCCACGTGTTGAGCAATTCGGCGGTACGTCCACCCGGCCTCCCGCATGCCCACTATACGCCATCGCTCAAAGTCCGTCAACTGCACATACGGTTCACGTCCACGCTGTCGCGGCATGCTACCAGTGTTAAAGACTGCGATGGAGCTCCGTATGCCACGGCAAACTGGCTGACACGGACGGCGGCGGTGCACAAATGCTGCGCAGCTAGCGCCATTCGACGGCCAACACCGTGGTTCCTGGTGTGTCCGCTGTGCCGTGCGTGTGATCATTGCTTGTACAGCCCTCTCGCAGTGTCCGGAGCAAGTATGGTGGGTCTGACACACCGGTGTCAATGTGTTCTTTTTTCCATTTCCAGGAGTGTATATTCATGAAGATGGAGAGCTAGTTATTTTTGCTGACGATACAAGTATAGTAATCATACCCAAAAAACAAGAATCAGCTGAGGAAATTATAAATAGTGTCTTTCAGAAACTTATTAAGCGGTTCTCTGCAAATGGGCTCACTAAATATTGAAAAAACACAGTATATACAATTCTGTATAGCAAATGGCATAGCACCATTCATAGACTATGAACAGAAGTCTATTGTTAAGGCAGAATATTCAGAATTTTTTGGTGTGTGCATTGAAGAGAAATTGAATTGGAAGAAACACATCGATGCTCTGTTCAAACGGTTAGGGTTATTGCAAATTTTGGAGATGAAAATATGAGTAAATTAGTCAACTATACCTATTTTCATTCACAGCTTTCATATGGGATCGTATTTTGAGCTAATTTATCACGAAGAAAAAAAATATTCATTGCACAAAAGTGTGTAATCAGAATAACATCTGGAGCCCACCCAAGCTCATCTTAGAGACATTTATTGAAGTAATTTGGAATATTCACTGTACCTTTGCAATACGTATATTCACTTACGAAATTTGTTATCAATAACCCATTCCAATTCAAAAATTGTTCATAGCTAGAACACTAGAAGAAAGGATGATCTTCACTATTCTGGGCAAAGTCTCACTGTAGCACAGGAAGGGGCGAATTATGCTGTCACAAAAATCTTTGGTCATTTGTCAAACAGCATTAAAAGTCTGACAGATAGCCAGCCAACATTTCAAAACAAACAGACAAGAGGTAACTGGTGAAATTGCAAACGATGTTTTTCAAAAAATCATTATGTGGTTCTCTGCAAATGGGCTCTCAATAAGCTTTGACAAAACACAGTACATACAGGACCACACAGTAAATGGAATGACACCATTAATAAATGTAGACTTCGATCAGAAATCGGTATCTAAGGTAGAATATTCAAAATTTCTAGGTGTATGCATTGATGAGGGGTTGGACTGGAAAAAACACACTGAAGGTCTGCTGAAACGTTCGAGTTCAGCTACTTATGCTATTAGGGTCATTGCAAATTTTGGTGGTATACATCTCAGTAAATTAGTTTACCACGCCTAGTTTCATTCTCTGCTTTCGTATGGCATCATACTCTGGGGTAACTCATCACTGAGTAAAAGAGTGTTCATTGCACAAAAGCGTGTAATTAGAATAATTGCTGGAGCTCATCCAAGATCATCCTGCAGAGCTAGGGATCTTCACTGTAGCCTCTCAAAATGATATATATTCACTTATGAAATTTGTTATTAACAACCCGAACGAATTCAAAAGTAATTGCAGTGTACATGACTACAGCACTAGGAGAAAGGATGATCTTCAGTACTCAAAGTTAAATCTAACTGTGGCTCAGAAGGGGGTAAATTATGCAGCCACGAAAGTCTTTGGTCACTTACCTAATAGCATTAAAAGTCTGACAGATGGCCATATAGCATTTAAAAGTAAATTAAAAGAGTTTGTTAATGGCAACTCCTTCTATTCATTAGATGAATTTTTGTATGTAGCAAGTGGTTAATTTCCCCAAGCCGTACAAAAAAACAAAAAAAAATTAAATATTTAGTGTCATGTAACATTTTGTGTAATGTACTACCTTGTATAGGCACCTTTTATTAACCTGACACGTTCCACATCATTATGAAGTGTCGTCTTCATGATCTATGGAAGAATTACTAATCTAATCTAATCTAAAAGAATTTCTGAATGACAACTCCTTCTACTCAATAGATGAATTTTTAGATATGAATTAGTAGCTTAAAAAACTATTATTGTGTGTAAAGAAAACTAGTGTTAAAGTGACACGTTCTTCATCATTACGAAATGTCGTCTTCATGATCCATGTAACCAGTATTAATGGATGTATGTAAGCTGCAGGTGATTAGGCTGTCACCTCTAGGCATGGCGACCTGTCAGACTTTCTGTCAGGGTCGTTTCCCTTAGCAAAGCTGACTTCACCGTGCCTCTAGAACCCTTCTTGCCCTGTGTTGTGGGACATACTGCGTCCAGCTCCTCAGCCGGGACCACTCCGGCTCGGGTTATCCTGCCAGTAGCTATGCTACCGCCCGCACAGCTCTCGATTTCGTCAAAGGACGTACACCCTCGCACCCGGCACTCGAAGTGCCTTCCATAAGGCGGTCTCCCCTGGGACAATACTTAGGACCGCAACTACAGCTGCTGTGTGTAACTTGGAAGAAACCGCAGCGTCTCTGACGCTCCAACTCGTTACGTTGCAGGGAATTCCGTTAATAAACAGACGTGGCCGGCGCTGAGAAGGGGGAAGCCGGAGCCTTGCATGTGTGGAAGGTGAGTTGGGACTCCGTGGACTGGGGGAGGTGGCGAGCGAGTGTCATCGGCGCGCTTTCCGCCGCCGCCTGCGTCAACAGCGCCGCTAAACAAACGCGCCGCGGCTCAGATGTTTGTGTTTCATTACGCCCCCTTTAGACAGTTTTCACTGAGACACGGACTCAAAGTCGCTCCTGTTGGCCTACGTCTTACGCGGGGGGCTCCTGGCTGACAAACAAGTGAGCTACGCCTGTGCAACGTCTGCCGTTGTGTCGTTTTGTAAATTAAACTGTAGCGAACCGGGACTGCAAGGCTCGAACTAGTTCCGAGGAACATTTCTCTCTCTCTGTCTCTCTCTTCTCTCTCTCTCTCTCTCTCTCTCTCTCTCTCTCTCTCTCTCTCTCTCTCTTACTACTATCCTATCATCTGTAAGTAGGCTGTCTAAGTTTTAACGTTGATAACGCCACGAAGCGCTCTGTATGAAAATCACTGACTGTGCTGTGTGCAGGTGTGCAGTCTGTGGCTCGTTGGACTCATTGTTGGAATATTCGCTTGTGTAGTGTTGCGCAGTTGGGTGTTAACAGCGTGTAATGTTGGGCAGTTGGAGGTGAGCCTCCAGCAGTGGTGGATGTGGAGAGAGAGAGAGAGAGATGCCAGAGTTTTGAGAGCGGACGATCTGGACTTGTGTCCGTCAGAAAAAGGAAACGTGTAAGACTGGATGTCATGAACAATGACTTTTGAACACTATTAAGGTAAATACATTGTTTGTTCTACATCAAAGTCTTTCGTTTGCTAACTACATGTCTGTCAGCAGTTAGTGCCTTCAGTAGTTATAATCTTTTATTCAGCTGGCAGTATTGGCGCACATTGTATTGCAGTAGTTAGAGTAACGAAGATGTTTGTGAGGTAAGTGATTCATGAAAGATATAGGTTACTGTTACTCAGGGCCATTCTTTTGTAGGGATTTTTGAAAGTCACATTGCGTTGCGCTAAAAAATATTGTCTATCAGTTTAGTGATGATCACATTACGAAAAGAGAAAACTATTTGAGTACATTGAGTTTTGCTCAGCTGTTTGAAAATCAAATAACGTAGAAGTTTACCAGCACAGTCATTCATAATTTTTCAAGGGGATGTTTAATATGTCGACCCTTAGCCGAGGATACCTCACTGGAGTCTTCTGACCTTTTCTTTAAGTTCGAGTAATTAGTGTAGTCATTGTTTATTGCTAGTGTAGTTAACAGTAGAGAGAATTTCTTATGTAGTTGCAGTTTCTCATTGTTGTACTGTAAAACAGTTGTGACATGCACGTAGATTTGCACCAAGTATTTTGCAGCCACGTTTCCAATTAATTGGATATTATTTTCAGTGCTATTTTAATATGTTTTCTTGTGATGAATGATCAGCACTGTCCTTATGGACTGTGAGAACAACAACTTTTTACCGAAAGTGTATTAGTAATTGTGTGCATTTGATATATTGGTTATCGTTAATATAAAAAAAAATTAGCCCAAAACAATTTGTATTTTTTTTTTTTTTTTTTTTTTTTTGGGGGAGCATGGGGGCTATGCAAGTAGGCTGCTTAGATTTTTATGTTGGTAACGCCACGTAGCGCTCTGTATGAAAATCACTGACTGTGCTGTGTCCAGTCTGTGGCTGGTTGGACTCATTGTTGGAATATTCGCTATTGTAGTGTTGGGCAGTTGGATGCGAACAGCGCGTAGTGTTGGGCAGTTCGAGGTGAACCGCCAGCAGTGGTGGATGTGGGGAGAGAGAGACGCCAGAGTTTTGAGAGGTTACTGTAAGTGGGCGATCTGGACTTGTGTCCGCCATAAAAGGAAATTTGTAAAGATGATTGTCATGAATTGATAGATATATATGATGACTTTTAAACATTATTAAGGTACATACATTGTTTGTTCTCTACCAAAATCTTTCATTTGCTAACTATGCCTATCAGTAGTTAGTGCCTTCACTAGTTAGAATCCTTTATTTAGCTGGCAGTATTGGCGCTCATTGTAGTTCGAGTAACGAAGATTTTTGTGAGGTAAGTGATTCATGAACGGTATAGGTTATTGTTAGTCAGGGCCATTCTTTTGTAGGAATTATTGAAAGTCAGACTGCGTTGCGCTAAAAATATTGTGTGTCGGCTTAGTGACGATCAGAATAAGCAAAGAGAAAACCGTTTGAGTACGTTGAGTTTTGCTCAGCTGTTTGAAAGTCAAATAATATCGAAGTTCACCAGCACAGTCATTCATAATCTTTCAAGGGGATGTTTCACATATATCATCATATCTTCTTAAAATTTCAATATTTTGTGTGTTTTTTTCAATTTCTAATGCATTTTTAATTTATTATTACTTCCACTGTAATTGCTGAAAATAATAATTGCTGTTTGTAATATGCAATATGTTTTGTAATCACATGAAAAGCTATAAAATGAACGACCTGTTGTAAGATCTAAGTCAACAAGTCTCTAGATGAGCAATAAATCAAATCAAATCACTTCGTAGCTTATCTTGCACAGAACTCTAGCAAAAGCTACTCACCTGTTTCCTCTATCCTAAAATTTAACATTGTGATTGCTGCCGTATACTTCTCCTCGCGTGAAGTCCTCTACGAAGACAAACCTAAGGTCGCGGGATGGAACTAAAAGGGTTTTTCGAAATACTGCAATCACTGCGAGAAATGCGTGCTTCGGCACAAATGAAGACGCTAGCCAAGCCTCCAGGTAGCGCTGTATTTGACTATAAACGGCACCTGTGTAATGTCCTCAACGTACTGCAAGTGACAGTCGTGGAGTTCTGTGTAGTTCTGAGTGAATTCGAACGTGGGAAAATTCTTGGTGCTCGTGCGGTGGCTGCTTTCGTAACCAAGGCAGCCGAAGTGTTTTGGGTTTTAAGAGGCACCTTGTCGAAGGTTTATACGGCATACAAGGTAAGCGGAAAAACACCATTCGCTACGTCACAACGCGGAGGTAATCGTGTGTTTAGTGGTCGTGACGGACGATCACTGAAGCGTGTCGTGGCGAAGAATGAGAGCACGACTGCTCCAGTACTCGCTGCAGAACTGAATGTTGCACTCGTAGACCCTGTCACCATCGAATCGGCAAGAAGGGAGCTCGGTAAGCAGGGAACTGCAGAGCGAGATGGAATTCCAGAAACACCCATCAGTGACGCAAACGCGTCACACGGAAACGCGATGCCGAAGACATAAAATCTGGAATGTGGCGCAATGGAAGATCGTCGTTTGGTCGGGCGAGTATTGTTCCACGCTGTTTCCAACTTCTTGCCGAGTTCAAGTCCCAAGAGTGAAATATGTCGCGTGTTCTGTGTGATTCGTGCAGCCACATCGCAGTGTTCCACGGACCCCATGGTTACTCTGCTAGTTCGCATTACTGTCAAGGATTGTGTGACCATTTTAGCTGATCGAGTCCGCGCCATTGTACAACGTTCGTTTTCCATTAGTGATGCTGTATCTACATCTACATCCATACACCGCAAGCCACCTGACGGTGTGTGGCGGAGGGTACTTTGAGTACCTCTGTCGGTTCTCCCTTCTATTCTAGTCTCGTATTGTTCGTGGAAAGAAAGATTGTCGGTATGCCTCTGTGTGGGCTCTAATCTCTCTGATTTTATCCTCATAGTCTCTTCGCGAGATATACGTAGGAGGGAGCAATATACTGCTTGACTCCTCAGTGAAGGTATGTTCTCGAAACTTCAACAAGAGCCCGTACCGAGCTACTGAGCGTCTCTCCTGCAGACTCTTCCACTGGATTTTATCTATCATCTCCGTAACGCTTTCACGATTACTAAATGATCCTGTAACGAAGCGCGCTGATCTCCGTTGGATGTTATCTATCTCTTCTATCAACCCTATCTGGTACGAATCCCACACTGGTGAGCAATATTCAAGCAGTGGGCGAACAAGTGTACTGTAACCTACTTCCTTTGTTTTCGGATTGCATCTCCTTAGGATTCTTCCAATGAATCTCAGTCTGGCATCTGCTTCACCGACGATCAACTTTATATGATCATTCCATTTTAAATCACTCCTAATGCCAACTCCCAGATAATTTATGGAATTAACTGCTTCCAGTTGCTGACCTGCTATTTTGTAGTTAAATGATAAGGATCTTACTTTCTATGTATTCGCAGCACATTACACGTGTCTACATTGAGATTCAATTGCCATTCCCTGCACCATGCGTCAGGTCGTTGCAGATCCTCCTGCATTTCAGTACAAAAAAAATGTGCGTGAAATCTTATGGGACTTAACTGCTAAGTTCATCAGTCCCTAAGCTTACACACTATTTAACCTAGACTATCCAAAGGACAAACACACACACCCATGCCCGAGGGAGGACTCGAACCTCCGCCGGGACCAGCCGCACAGTCCATGACTGTAGCGCCCTAGACCGCTCGGCTAATCCAGCGCTGCATTTTAGTACAATTTTGCATTGTTACAACCTCTCGATATACTACAGAATCATCCGCAAAAAGCCTCAGTGAACTTTCGATGTTATCCACAAGGTCATTTATGTATATTGTGAATAACAACGGACCTACGACACTCCCCTGCGGCACACCTGAAATCACTCTTACTTCGGAAGACTTCTCTTCATTGAGAATGACATGCTGCGTTCTGTTATCTAGGAACTCTTCAATCCAATCACACAACTGGTCTGATAGTCCATATGCTCTTACTTTGTTCATTAAACGAATGTGGGGAACTGTATCGAACGCCTTGAGGAAGTCAAGAAACACCGCATCTACCTTGGAACCCGTGTCTATGGCCCTCTGAGTCTCGTGGACGAATAGTGCGAGCTGGGTTTCACACGATTGCCTTTATCGAAACCCATGCTGATTCCTACAGAGTATATTTCTAGTCTCCAGAAAAGTCATTACTCTCGAACATAATTCGTGTTCCAAAATTCTACAACTGATCGCAGGAGAGATATAGGTCTACAGTTCTGCACATCTGTTCGACGTCCCTTCTTGAAACCGGGGATGACCTGTGCCCTTTTCCAATCCTTTAGAACGCTACGCTCTTCTAGAGACCTATGGCACACCGCTGCAAGAAGGGGGCAAGTTCCTTCGCGTACTCTGTGTCAAATCAAACTGGTATCCCATCAGGTCGAGCGGCCTTTCCTCTTTTGAGTGATTTCAATTCTTTTTCTGTCCCTATGTCATCTATTTCGATATCTACCATTTTTTCATCTGTGCGACAATCTAGAGAAGGAACTACGGTGCAGTCTTCCTCTGTGAAACAGCTTTGGAAAAAGACATTTAGTATTTCGGCCTTTAGTCTGTCATCCTCTGTTTCAGTACCATTTTGGTCACAGAGTGTCTGGCCATTTAGTTTGTATTCCAAGACGATAGCGCCTCTGTTCACACAGATCGCATCCTCGAGCACTGGCTTTGTGGGAAGGAGGATGAGTTCTCGCACCTCCTCTGGACAGCACAGCCACCAGATGCCAATATTACTGAGCACCTCCACAATCGTTAACTCAGCCTGCCACTATTTTGCAGGAAGAATAATATAAGATTCCTTTAAAAACGATGTGGGACCTGTATTTACCATTCCCAAGACGACTAGAAGCTTTTTCGAATGCCAGCTGCTTTCCTGCATCACACTGGGCAATGTAGTGTGTTGTGTTTTGTGTTCCCATTTTTTGTCCATCCCCTTTGTGAGCGTATCTGGAGCGCTGGAAGGTTGTACAAGGATTCCTCAACTATTCTTAGAGAGCGAAGTGAAGTAGTAGCAAGAACCTCGACTCCTGAAAAGAATGGCCGGCCGGAGTGGCCATGCGGTTCTATGCACTAGTCTGGAACCGAGAGACGCTACGGTCGCAGGTTCGAATCCTGCCTCGGGCATGGATGTGTGTGATGTCCTTAGGTTAGTTAGGTTTAAGTAGTTCTAAGTTCTAGGGGACTGATGACCTCAGAAGTTAAGTCCCATAGTGCTCAGAGCCATTTGACCCAATTTCTTGAAAAGAAGAGTGAAGTGATATAGAGCTTGTCCATGTTGAAGTTGAAACTTATAGCAAAATGTGCTAAAATTGAAAGTCAGGTTGTTGGATCAAGCTTTTCGACTGATCGACTATATTCACTGCAGATACTGAAGGAAATGTCTTATCTATCGACAGC